>NC_058084.1:457553949-457853949 GCF_014858855.1 Bufo gargarizans | reverse complement strand
ACCGCATGCGGTGGTCCGCAATATACGGGCACCGGCCCTGTGCACTCCGTATCACGGATGCGGACCTATTGACTTGAATGGGTCTGCAATCTGCAAGATAAGGAGGCACGGATCAGATGGCCACGGAGGCTCTACGAAGCGCTTCTGTGGGATTTCGGTCCGTGCCTTCCACACCGCAAAAAAATAGAACACGTCCTATTTTTTTGCAGTTCGGACCATCTCTTGCAGATCGCGGACCCATTCACATCCACAAATGGTGTGCACACAAGCGGTGCCCGTGCAGTCCACACCTTGGGCATGGGGCACACACATTCGTGTGCATGAACACTTATAGTAGGTAGGGGTCCTGTTGCAGAGTTTCCAGGGACTAAAGTTACACCTTTGGTCTTAGAAGATATCTCCAGCCCTATGCTGCCCATAGTCATAGGATATTTGTTGGAATCTCACCAAGGTCCACCTTGGGTATACATAGAAGTTAAGAGTTCCAATAGCAAAGATAATAATGGCACCCATTTTTGGTATCAGGGATAGATTGCTCTCCAACCCCTGTCTTAGTGGTGACCATGGCAAGGTTCTTACCACCCATTAGATACTGTATGAGGATGAAGCCAACTTGGGTTAGTCAACTATTTGCAATGGCTCCGATTGCTTCTAAGTTGAACTTTACTTGCCATGTCCTAGGCTTTATTACTATTAATAAATGTTCTCCGATGGTTCCCCAATTGGTCAATGGATAAAGAAGGTCTAATGGTGGACGTCTCTCAAATAGTGAAATCGAAAAGTTAAGTTCTCGTCTCCGTATCTGTGATTCTCTTTGTCCCATACTGTAAGTTACTCTCCAGACAAATTTGCTAATGTGATTGTACCTAGACCTTGTCGCAAAATCATGGTCAACAACATGCCTAGATTTTCAGAGACAATCCCAGCCAATTCAGCTTGTCAGGGCATAAACATTTATGGGGTTTATGTAAAAACTGACCAGGCAGTTCCAGTGGGTTTCGGTGGTTTGGCTTAAATTTCCCCAATTTGCCATAAAAGATTTTGGTAAGCAAAATGTGCTAAGATTTTACAAATTTCTGGCCTATTTATGAACCAAATGCGCACAAAAAAAAACCAATCGGTTAATGAGAGGAGGTGGTTTAGCTGGAAATTGGGTATGGTTTGTAGGAAAGGAGCATGGTTCAACATGCAACATGATTCTCCAAAATTGTGCATACAGTAAGCCAACCAATAGTTGGCAAGCATTATGCAAAAATGTCTCGCTGAGCACCAGATTCATCATCCATTCTGAGCCACTTTCATACCAAGAGCTCGGCCCATAACAGTGAAGAGAGAAAGAACGTAACACATGTGCAGCTTGTTCTACATTCACGTTGGAAACCCATTCTTGAGATAGGAGTGGGTCCCATTGGTGGGACCTGCACCTATCCAACATTTATGAATTTATCCTGTTGACATGCCATAAATGTCCAGATAGGAATACCCCTTTAAATAATGAGTTTTCATACTTCCACCATTGCCCAGTAGAGGGAGCCAGTTTTAAAATGTGGCCAAGCCAAGCAGCCGGCACCTGCTTAATCATCTCAAGTGCTCTGGCAGGCACATGCTTTGCTGGAAGCGGCTGCCAGAAATCACACTGGGTTGCTGGCAGTAGCTTTCGAACTCCAGTGGCTTCCGAACAAAAGTATCAGACATGTTGAAATCAAACACTCTTTTCTTACTTTACCCTGGTATCTGCTGTCGGGGGAGAGTCGAGACAACCCAATACACATTAGATTCTTAGCCGATGCCACTGAAAATGGCACATTCAATTGACATTCATTTAATGTACTGTATAGGGCCACCTTAAGACTAGTACTTGGTAGAACATGGATTGAAGACTTAGAGAGGGTCTCCAAAAGTATTGATGGATCGAGACTGAGGATCCGAACTGACCAGTCTATGAATAAATTATCTGTTTATCTGAAAGTTGGGCAATGAGGAAAAGATTAGTCCAACTTTGGCGTTGGAGAAGTCCTTTAAGAAAACCATAGTTGCTTTTTTTACCTAGTTAAGCCAAATATTGAAGAAAATTTACTGAAGGTTCAATTATTCCACGAAGAGTTTAAGTTCACTGATGACATGATGAGTGGAGACAATCAAAGAAGACAAGTCATCGAGAATCCAGAAAACAGGACCTTCTGGAGAAGCACAAGTTCTATGGTCATCACCAGTTAGAACCAATTATTTTTAGGAGTCACCAATTTTTGCAATTGTCAGATTTTCTAATTTAATGCCTGGAACTCTTTTGAGTCTTTCTTTAGCTACAACATAGATACAACCATACAACCATAGGTCACCTATCTGCATTCCTCGGTTTGTCCCCATATCTAAAAACCAAAAGTTTCCTTGGGCCAAGATAGCAAATCTGTCCATAAGTGTAAGATAGATGTCAGCTAAATGCCTATTCAAGCAACATGTACCTCCCCACCCCTCATACACATGCCCCCTCGGCTCAGCTGGGACCTGCTAGAAGTACCTGTGCCTTCAAGGCCAAGGATAACAAACCTATCTTTCCAAAGGAACTGAACAGTATATGCAATGATTGGCAGAATTATACCCTTGTTGCACCTTATCTCTCTTTCTGCATGTCTGTCTTTACTGTTATTCTGGCGTTCTATTCATGATGAAACAGGATGTCCAGGATAAACAGTGCTAGAGATCTCACCAGTGCATGTAAGTGAGCTTATGATCATAAATCAATGGCTGCCTCGTGGTTGTTGCGGTCAATCAGTGGTAGGGTCATCATATGTCACAGATTTCAATTATTTAGACAGTGAGATGACTCAAGTATTTCCTACTAAGTCCTTTCTATCCAGAAGCACCTGCAGAGGACCACCACTAGGCTCATTCTTCTCTTGTGAGTGATCTCTTGTTAAGCATTTGGCCATGCATTCCTACAGAGGAACAAGCAACCCCTAGGGAGGTCACATCATGGAATGGGGCAGATATCACGGCTGGTTACTCAGAGGAAAGGCTATGTAGATGAATGCTGTACTTGCTAACTTTTGAAAAAAGACATCTGAGAGATTGCAAAGATGGGAACGTCATGTCTGCACAATATTTTTCTTATGCTTTCATTTATATAGGTTTAAATAAGTAAATCAAAATAAATGGAGACCACACACCAGATCTCTTAAATTTATATAGACCTCAGATAAGATGTTTATACAGACACCAGATAAGACCCCCTGTATAAAGACCCCAAACCAGACATCCAATTGTATACAGACCCCAAACCAGACTCAACTCTATATAGACCCAAGACTGGACTCCACTGTATACAGACCCCAAACCAGACTCAACTCTATACAGACCCACGTACCTCAGACCAGATTCACTGATTTACTGTTTGTATACCCCTAGACCAGAGCCCCATGTATACAGATCCCAGACCAGACTCTCCTGTATACAGACCAAAGACCAGACCAACTGTATACAGACCCCAGACCAGTCCACTCCATTTACCCCAGACACCCCATTCACTCATGTACTGTATGTAGACCCAAGAATAGACTCTACTGTATATAGACCACAAACCAGACATCCCACTGTATACAGACACCAGACCAGACCGAACTATATACAGACCCCAGACCAGATTTACCCATGTACTGTATACAGACCCCAGACCAGAACCCACTGTATACAGAACCCAGACCTGTCTACTTCACTTACCTCAGACCAGATTCACTCATTCACTCATTGCAGGCAGAATGTCTACCTGAGGCCATCACTAGGAGGAGCTGACTGTATACTGTGTTACATGTATTACTGAGTTGAATTTAAAGGCCGTAAGCTCCTAGGCTCCCTCTAGTGGTGACTGCAGGCAGAATGTCTACTTGAAGCCACCAGTAGGGGGAGACCACTGCACACTCTGTTATTATTGAGTACAATGTTATATAAGCTGTAAGCTCCTGAGCTCCCTCTAGTGGTGGCTATTGGCAGAATGTCTACCTGCAGCAACTAGTAGGGGGATCTCACTGCACACTGTGTTATTTCCAAAGTATAAGCAGTAGGCTCTTAAGCTCCCTCTAGTGGTGGCTGTAGGCAGAATTTTATAAGTCATCTCTATGCCATAGCTTTTGAGCTCTGTATCAGAAAAAAGAAGAGTTCACACCGGTATAAAGGTTTATTAGGAAATTGGTAACATTGTATATAAGGCCAAAAAAATACATCTGTCCATCCAGTTCGGGCTGTTATCCTGCAAGTTGATCCAGAGGAAAGCAAAAAAAAACTGTGAGGTAGAAGCCAATTTTCCCCACTTTAGGGGGAAAAAAATCCTTTCCGACTCCAATCAGGCATCAGAATAACTGCCTGGATCAACGACCCCTCTCTAGTAGCTATAGCCTGTTATATTATTACACTCCAGAAATACATCCAGGCCCCTCTTGAATTCCTTTATTGTACTCACCATCACCACCTCCTCAGGCAGAGAGCTCCATAGTCTCACTGCTCTTACCGTAAAGAATCCTCTTCTATGTTTGTGTACAGAGGCAGCTCTAGAGGCCTTAGGCGAAACTCGAACATGAGGCCCCCATGAAGATCGTTGGGATGCTCGCGATCTCCCGTACGGCGCCCCGGCTCAGTCCTCAAGAAATAAGCTGTGTTAACCACCGCACGGAGCGGTGGGGTGGTCAACACTCCCCCTCCATGTATCTTTATGGAAGACTCGGAGATACACAAGTGCTGTATCTGCGGCTCTCCCATAGATACATGGAGGGGGAGAGTTGACCACCGCTCCGGGCACAAGGAGATCCGGAGTACCATACAGGAGATCGTGGGGGATCCCATCGGCCGGACCCCCCCGATCAGACACTTATCTCCTAACCTTTAGATAGGGGATTTATTTTCTTATCCCTATTAATATGCAGTGACATCACAGTAAAAGGTTAATATGCACAGTGACAACACAGTACCGGGCTCATATAGTTACAGTGCATATTAACACTTTGCATTAACCCTGGCCCAGTTCTCTAAGGCTCCATTCACACGTCCGCAATTTCGTTCCGATTGCGGACCCATTCATTCCTATGGGGCAGGACGATGTACTGCCCGGACACGGAATTGAGGATCCGCACTTCCGGGTCTGCACTTCCGTTCCGCAAAAAAATAGTACATGTCCTATTCTTGTCCGCAATTGCAGACAAGAACAGGCATATTCTATTAGTGCCGGCAATGTGCGGTCCGCAAAACACGTTGCGGACGTGTGAATGGAGCCTAAATCGACCCTCCCCCCACACACCGCATTTTGCTGTACTCGCTATACAGCAGCACGTACCTGTCACATCCAGGGCCTCCAGGTGACGTCTCCTCCGATGTAGATCTTCTCTGTCATCATCTTCTTTATTCGGTCCAGACAACTTCTCTCAGCCGCCTCGTCTCTGCAGAGTGTGACACACGGACATCTTATCTTCCTCACATTTCTATCATCATCCCCCAACCCAGGGTGCCCCCAGTGTTATCCTGCTGCTCGCTGTGCCCTGGCCCCAATACCACAAATACTATCCTGAAGAAATAATAGTGCCCCCATAGTAATAGTGCTCCTCATAGTCCCACCAATAGTAATCCCTTCTAGAATGCCCTCATTAGTAATACTGCCCCCCACACTGCCCCCATTAAGTGATTTGACCCCCACACTGCCTCACAAATTTGCCAACACACTAGTGCCTCATATTATGTAATTTGCCCCCTACCTTGTACTTGTCCGCTGAACTGCTAGGCTGCTGCGCAGGCATGAGTTCAGTCACTTCAGAGCGCAACCCCGTCCTGCGGCGCATAATCCTGCGAGACCCGTGACCCGCTGCGCAGCGCTCGGAAGTTACTGAATTTATGACCGCGCGGCGCAGCAGCCTAACGGATCAGTGGACAAGACCCGGGGGGTGGGGGGGGGTCTTGTCCACTGGGGGGGGGGTCAATTTGTACTTTCCTCCAGACGCAGAGGATGTCCCCTCGTCACAGTCACAGTCCTGGGGATAAATACTGTAGATGATGGGAGAGATCTCTGTACTGACCCCTGATATATTTATACATATTAATTAGATCTCCCCTCAGTCGTCTTTTTACTAAAGTGAATAACTCTAATGTTGATAATCTTTCAGGGTACTGTAGTTGCCCCATTCCAGTTATTACTTTAGTTGCCCTCCTCTGGACCCTCTCCAGCTCTGCTATGTCTGCCTTGTTCACAAGAGCCCAAAACTGTACACAGTCCTCCATGTGTGGTCTGACCAGTGATTTGTAAAGTGGTAGGACTATGTTCTCATCACGGGCATCTATGCCCCTTCTGATGCAACCCATTATCTTATTGGCCTTGGCAGCAGCTGCCTGACACTGTTTTTTGCAGCTTAGTTTGCTGTTTATTAAAATTCCTAGGTCCTTCTCCATGTCAGTGTTACCGAGTGTTTTACCATTTAGTATGTACGGGTGACTTGCATTATTCCTTCCCATGTGCATAACTTTACATTTGTCAGTGTTAAACCTCATCTGCCACTTCTCTGCACAAGCCTGCAATCTATCCAGATCCATCTGTACACAGTATACTGTCCTCTGTAGTGTATATATATATATATATATATATATATTATACTGCCCTCTGTAGTATATATATATATAGTATACTGCCCTCTGTAGTATATATATATATAGTATACTGCCCTCTGTAGTCATCTGCAAAAATTGATACTTTACTATGCAAGCCTTCTACAAGATCATTAATAAATATAAAGAAGAGAATAGGGCCCAATACTGACCCCTGAGGTACCCACTAGTGACAGTGACCCAATCTGAGTATTTACCGTTAATAACCACCCTCTGTTTTCTATCCCTCAGCCAGTTACTTACCCACATACAGACGTTTTCTCCCAGTCCGAGCATTCTCATTTTATATACTAACCTTTTATGTGGTACAGTGTCAAATGCTTTGGAGAAGTCCAGATTTACGACATCCATTGATTCGCCGCTGTCACGTCTAGAACTTACCTCCTCATAGAAACTGATTACATTAGTTTGGTGCAGAACTTTGGACCCAAAAAACACATAATGAAAAAAGTGGACATTCCCTTAAAGTTCAACCTATGATTTCCACTGCCTGTGACAATGAGCTCTGCGTCCTAATATCGGATGCTTTGAATTCTCTCATCTCCAACCCTGAGGCAGGGGTGGACTGGCCGAGGCTGCCCCCATGGGCATACAGTAAGGAGGCGAGGGGCAGAAGTCATTCTCACATCACCAGTATTCACCACACTTTGACTCCGCTTAATTTTACGCCTGTGCGAAAGGTCAAAGTTGCTGGGGTTTATAGTCCTGTCGGGAGGGAGACTGTGTTGTGTCTCCTTGTGGGGATCATCGCTTTATTACAGGGTAAGACTGATGCCTCGCAGAGGGACCTGGAATGTATTACGTAAATATCAGGTCCCAGGGATTGTTTTCTGCTTCACATTGTATAAAAGTGAGAAAGAACCGAGCAAAGTCATGAAACTGCGGGGAATCAACACAGAAAGAAAAGTCGTCTGATCGATGTCATTTTGATGTTTTACTTATCGAATGTACAGAGGAGACATTTACAGGGCCTTTCCCCTAAAACAGAAACAATGAGAAAAATGTAACAAATTATTCTAATTACATTCCATCAATTTTTCACATTTTTTTTTCTGGTTTGCTTGGAAAAACCTCTTAAGTGTTCCTAGATTCAAAGAGAAATGGTTGATAGGCAATATGGCCACCACTTCAACTCCTGGTATTGATACAGGACGTAACTCAGGATCAGTACAGGATAAGTAATGCAATCTATGTACACAGTGACTCCACCAGCAGAATAGTGAGTACAGCTCTGGAGTATAATACAGGATGTAACTCAGGGTCAGTACAGGATAAGTAATGTAATGTATGTACACAGTGACTGCACCAGCAGAATAGTGAGTGCAGCTCTGGAGTATAATACTGGATGTAACTCAGGGTCAGTACAGGATAAGTAATGCAATGTACACAGTGACTGCACCAGCAGAATAGTGAGTGCAGCTCTGGAGTATAATACAGGATGTAACTCAGGATCAGTACAGGATTAGTAATGTATGTACACAGTGACTCCACCAGCAGAATAGTGAGTACAGCTCTGGAGTATAATACAGGATGTAACTCAGGATCAGTACAGGATAAGTAATGCAATGTACACAGTGACTGCACCAGCAGAATAGTGAGTGCAGCTCTGGAGTATAAGGCTGGTTTCACACGGGCGTTGCGGAAAAATGTGCGGGTGCGTTGCGGAAACACCCGCGATTTTTCCGCGTGAGTGCAAAACATTGTAATGCGTTTTGCACTCGCGTGAGAAAAATCGCGCATGTTTGGTACCCAAACCCGAACTTCTTCACAGAAGTTCGGGCTTGGGATTGATGTTCTGAAGATTGTATTATTTTCCCTTATAACATGGTTATAAGGGAAAATAATAGCATTCTGAATACAGAATGCATAGTACAATAGCGCTGGAGGGGTTAAAAAAAATAAAAAAAGTTAACTCACCTTATCCCCATGATCGTGTAGATCCCGGTCTGTTCTTTAGCTGTGGGCTGAATGACCTTTGGTGATGTCAGATCACATGCTCCAATCACATGGTCCATCACCATGGTGATGGAGCATGTGATCTGACATCACCACAGGTCCTTTAGCCACAGCTAAAGAACAGACCGACCGGGAACTAGGCGATCATGGGGATAAGGTGAGTTAACTTTTTTTATTTTTTTTAACCCTTCCAGCACTATTATACTATGCATTCTGTAGTCAGAATGCTATTATTTTCCCTTATAACCATGTTATAAGGGAAAATAATACAGTGAATAGACTGTCACCTAGAACCCATGCGTGGAAATCGCACCGCATCCGCACTTGCTTGCGGATGCTTGCGATTTTCACGCAACCCCATTCATTTCTATGGGGCCTGCGTTACGTGAAAAACGCTGAATATAGAACATGCTGCGATTTTCACGCAACGCATAAGTGATACGTGAAAATCACCGCTCATGTGAACAGCCCCATAGAAATGAATGGGTCAGGATTCAGTGCGGGTGCAATGCGTTCAACTCACGCATCGCACCCGCGCGGAAATCTCGCCCGTGTGAAAGGGGCCTAATACAGGATGTAACTCAGGATCAGTACAGGATAAGTAATGTATGTACACAGTGACTGCACCAGCAGAATAGTGAGTGCAGCTCTGGAGTATAATACAGGTTGTAACTCAGGATCAGTACAGGATAAGTAATGTATGTACACAGTGACTCCACCAGCAGAATAGTGAGTACAGCTCTGGAGTATAATACAGGATGTAACTCAGGATCAGTACAGGATAAGTAATGCAATGTACACAGTGACTGCACCAGCAGAATAGTGAGTGCAGCTCTGGAGTATAATACAGGATGTAACTCGGGATCAGTGCAGGATAAGTAATGTATGTACACAGTGACTCCACCAGCAGAATAGTGAGTACAGCTCTGGAGTATAATACAGGATGTAACTCGGGATCAGTGCAGGATAAGTAATGTATGTACACAGTGACTCCTCCAGCAGAATAGTGAGTGCAGCTCTGGAGTATAATACAGGATGTAACTCAGGATCAGAACAGGATAAGTAATGTAATGTATGTACACAGTGACTGCACCAGCAGAATAGTGAGCGCAGCTCTGGAGTATAATACAGGATGTAACTCAGGATCAGTACAGAATAAGTAATGTAATGTATGTACACAGTGACTGCACCAGCAGAATAGTGAGTGCAGCTCTGGAGTATAATACAGGATGTGATTATTTACAATTGGTCACTAGGACCAGAAGTTGTCTCTAGGTTTACATGTGTTATTTTATGCCTATGTATAAAATATAACGTTTATTTCTGTATCACTAAAAAATCCCCTACCTATGACTGACATTTTAAAATTATCAGCTGTGTCTGCAGTTGTCGCTTATTATTGCCTTGCTTTGGTGCGATGGGACTACCTAGGTGGCTCTCATCCCTATCTGCCTACTAGGCTCTTCTATCTTCCCACGGTACCTGCCGTGCTGTTTGAGCTCACACTGGCTTTCTCACAGTGCGCTGCACCTTTGGGTCTGTCTTATCGCTCCCTATTTACTCATTCAGGCTGCATGTCTACTGCTCTGCAGTCACTCGCTGTTTAAAACACATGTATCATTCACACTCTGCCCCCCGACATGTTTCGCCAAACACTTGGCGTCCTCAGGGGTTTTGGGCGGTTCCTCAGGGGTTTTTGGCAGAACTGCCCAAAACCCCTGAGGACGCCAAGTGTTTGGCGAAACACATATACCCCGCATCCCCTGACGAAGCCGCAACAGCGGCGAAACATGTCGGGAGGGGTGTAGTTATGTGATGTCGGTTTTAGGCAGTCTGTGAGGGAATAAGAGGAGTTATTGGCGCTGAGATACAGAGATCATAGATAAGCATAGAGTGGCAGAGTGTGACAGTGTTGATGCGGTGTGCGGAGCTTACCCCTAGTGTTAGATAGCCTGAATAGCAGGTTCAGGAAAGAAAAGCTTAGCACACGGGTGTCAAACACAAGGCCCGCGGGCCGAATCCGGCCCGCCAGACCTCGTCATGTGGCCCGCGTAGCAGACAGTGTTTGTCCGACCTAAGCTTAGCTGCTGTCACTCACTGCGGCAGCCGGACCGGGTGATCAGCTGAGCGCAGCCAGCGCTCCTCCCAAGCCCCCCCCCCCCCCAGTCCCTCCCCTCCCTCCCTCTAGTCTACACAGTCACTACACAGTGAATGATTCCAGGCAGCGCAGCTGCTCACTCACTGTGTTCAGTCTCCGGTCTCCAGTCTTTGCTCCTCCTCGCTCCTCCCAGACTAGTCCCTCCCTCCTCCTCTCTGATAAGGAAGTCAGGTCCATACAGGAAGTGACATCAGAGAGAGAGGCAGGGAGGGAGAATTGAAATCATTCTTCTCCTCTCCAGTCCAGCTCCAGCGCCCAAGTAGTGCCCAGCCCAGTGCCCACTGTGCCCTGCCTGCAGACAGTGCAGCAGTGTTTTTTCGAAAAAGGTATAAATATAAAACATTTGAAGTGTATTGTAACAGTGTCACCCCACTAAAGTCTTTTATATATTTTTTTGGCTACTTTTTTATAATCCTTAACTGCGATTTATCAATACATAATGTTATATATCATTTGGTTCAGTAGATTCTCCTAAAAACATACCCGTATTTTTCGCCGTATAAGACGCACTTTCCCCCCCCCAAAAGTGGGGGGAAAATAGCAGTGCGTCTTATACGGCGAATGCAGCTTATTTTGCGATTTGCGAATTTCCGTGCGAATTTTCGCGCAATTTTTTGCGTGAATTTTTTCCGCAAATTATTTTGCGATTTTCAATGACACACCCGCCGCGATGCCGCGCGGCAGGTGTATCAGCTGTGAGGGAGGAGGGGCTGGGGGCCGGCGTCTGCTTTTATAATGACAGCGGGGCCCGTGCAGTGACTATTCTACTACACGGGCCCCGCTCACTGTATAATCGTATGTCTAATAGTAAATAGTTATGTACATAATCGCATAATGAGCGGAGTACTTACAACTACAAACGCTCGCCGAGAGGAGGGAGGAGGCAGGCCGGGAGGACGGGCGCTGGCAGTGTGTGAGTCGTACGTCACGCGCCTGCGCCGCCCACTTTATGAATGAAGCAGGCGGCGTGGGCGCATGACGTATGACTCACGCTGCCAGCGCCTGTCCTCCCGGCCTGCCTCCTGCCTCCTCCCTCCTCTCGGCGAGCGCTTGTAGTTGTAAGTACCGGTAATACACAGCGCTCCTTATGCGATTATATACATACGGTAACCATTAACTATTAGAGATACGATTATACAGTGAGCGGGGCCCGTGTAGTAGAATACAGTCACTGCACGGGCCCCGCTGTCATTATAAAAGCAGATGCCGGCCCCCGGCCCTTTGAGGGTGACCAAACTGCTGATGCGGCCCCCGATGAATTTGAGTTTGACACCCCTGGCTTAGCAGCTGTATGGACACAGAGATATGGTTACATTGAGGCAACATTGTAAGCCAATCTGAACCATTTGTTGTGCAGATATTAAAGTATCAAAAGCAGGGGACTGGTAACAATCTGTGAGCCCCAGTATGACAGTAACTGAATACAGGAGGCCTCAAATAAAGGTTCTCTAATTGCACTCCAAATAAAATAAGGCATATAGTCCCAGTGCTAAACCTCTAATTAGAATTCCAAGTGATTCTCATTTAAAGGTGAGGCTGCCACACACCAACAGTCACCATGCCATGCGATAATAGTTAATGACTGTATCTAGCCATAGAGAGAAAAACTTAAATCCAGCTCACCTCCCAGTTAGTATAATCCCGATTCTGAAACTCTAGGGGAGTGACCCCGTCGCAAGCTGCAGGTAATTTAGAAGAAGGTCTCAGATTCAAGTAGGGTCCATATTAAAATCGCTTCTTTATTTGGATATCATACAGACATGACAGACTGCCACACAGTACAACAGATTGGCGTTGACGCGTTTCGGGTACTGAGACCCTTAGTCGTAACGTTGTTGCACAGTGAGATACCCCAATATAAAGGAAAAAGATAGCCATTCCCCCCTACAATCCATGGGAGGCGGCATTGATCCCATTGGTCGTCTCACTGTGCATCACACCCTAGTTGCCACCCATTCATTACCGAGTTAATGCATTACAGACTGTGCTGGGACTTAACAAAAGTTAACCCTTAAGGACTCTGGTCCAAATTCTGTGAACATTCACTAAAAAAGGGGGGAAACAGGTGAAAGTCCAGAAAAAACCGCACAGTGTGAACACACCGACTCGTGTAACATATAAAAACATATATTGTACAAAACCAAAACGGCCTTCACATTAATAACAGTATTTTTTAACAGTATTTTTTCTGCTTAGGACATTAGTGCCACGCTTAGTAATCTTGTTATACAGGAGAGAACCACTAATAATGATAATGGCACCAAAAACTCGGGACCAAAATGGACGGACACAAGAAAAGGAAAGGAATGGGGGGGGGGGAAGGGGAGACAGTGAGAAAGAATAGACACGCAGGAATGATACACATAAATGCACATATTGATATGTAGATGAACATATTTGTTATTGGTATATGTACATCAGTTCCTTTTTCAGGTTAAGGCCATGTGGAACTCTAGTGTTCAGCCTGAAGATCCAAAACGCCTCCCGTAGGAGGAGTTTCTTGCGGTGGTCACCACCTCTCTTAGGGGCAAAAACCCTCTCTATCGCGAAGGCTTTAAAGCCCCTTACTTGACGATCATGTATTTGTATAAAATGTCTAGCTACATTCGAAATATTAAGTGCATTAGGGTTGCTTATATAATTTAAGTGTTCCAGAAGGCGATTCCTGAATCTTCGGATCGTACTTCCTACATACATTAAGTCGCAATCCTTGCACTGTATAATGTATACCACTCCTGCAGTGTTGCAATTAATATAGCTTTGTATTGGAAAGCTGCAGGAGTGGTCAGATCTGTCAAAGGACTTGGAGGGGGTGGCATAGATGCAAGTCTTGCAGGGATTGCCCCCGCATTTGGAAAAGCCCTTGTATCTGAGCCAACTAGACTTCATGCTGGCTCCCATCCTATTGGCCGTGAAGAGGGATGGGGACAGCGAGCAGGACAATGTAGTGGCTTTTCTGGAAACAATTTTGAGACCTGATTTCAGGGCATTATATAATATTTCGTCATCATACAAAATAGGCAGACAGCCCTTAATGATGGAGCTGATTTTATTGAACTCCTTGCTGTATGCCAGCGATAACGTTGGTACATTGTCCTGGTCACTGTTCCCATACCTCTCCATCCTCCTGGATGGGGTATCCCGTTTGCCTCCTGCTGCTATTTTGCCAAAAAGCATTTCCCCTCTATTTTTTCTCCGTGCAATGGCTCTGCCCCTCTCTAGCATCCAGGTGGGGTAATTTCTGGCTTTTAGTCTGACATCTACCTTATTAAATTCCTCATCCAGAAGTGCAGGGAGACTGCAGTTCCTGGCTGCTCGTATGTATTCCCCGACGGGGATCGCCCTGATGGTGTGTAGGGGATGATGGCTCCTGGCATTCAGGATGGAATTTCCGGCCACCTCTTTTCTATATGTTCGGGTGTGCACCACTTCACCTGGGCAACCTCGGAGCGTCAGGTCTAAGAAATTAATAGTGGTCTCACCGAAGGCACATGTGAAACGTAGGTTGTAATTATTCGCATTAAGGTACATCTGGAGGTCCGGGACGGCAGATACACCGCCCGCCCAAATCATGAGCAGGTCATCGATGTATTTGCCGTACCAGACCAATCCAGCCCCAAAAGGGTTGTCCACATTATATATAAATTTTTCTTCCCAGTATGCCATGGTTAAATTCGCCAGCGAGGGCGAAAATTTCGCCCCCATTGACACTCCGCGTGTCTGTAAGTAGTGCACACCGTCGAACATAAAGTAATTGTGAATAAGCAAAAAGGCTGTAACCTCACACACATAATCAATGTAGTTGTGGCCACATCCCGTATACCTATGGAGATGGTATTCCATGGCCATCAGGGCGACCCCGTGGGGGATGGAGGGGTACAGAGCCATAACATCCGCCGTGATCCATATATAGTTGGCTTCCCATTTTAGGCTGTACATGGCTCTTAATACGTCTGATGTATCCTTAAGGAAACCCGGCGTGCGCCTGACAAGTGGCTGGAGGATGTTGTCCAGCCAACTGCCCAGGCGCTCCGTCAGGGATCCCATGCCAGACACTATGGGGCGAAGGGGGGGGTGTGGACACCCTTGTGGATCTTCGGCAGAGCATGCATAATTGGGGTCACGGGCGCATCCACACACAGATACCTATATTCTGTTTCTGTAAAAATACCCATGTCTCTTCCTTTTTGTATTAGAGACATATACTCAGTCATGTATTCCCTGAGTGGGTTACTAGTTAATATTCTGTATGTGGATGCGTCCGTTAGCATGTCCTGCATCTGGCCGCCATATAGATCCTTGTCCATGATGACCACCGCCCCCCCCTTTATCCGCCATCTTGATAACTATTTCACTACATTGCTGTAGTTCCATAAGGGCCTGAAAATGGGAGTGGCCTAAATTATCTGGACATTTGGTGACCTTAGTTTCCTTTTGGATTCTTTCCAGCTCCCTTTCCAATGTGCCCTGAAAAATGTCCATACTACTTGTGCGCGACATTACCGGATAAAATTTAGTATTGCGAGTTTGTAATCTCATGACAGGTCTGGCTGACTCCGCGATTCCCTGTTCCTCCTGAAGACCCGCAAGACAGCATAGAGACAGCTGTTCTTTAACCCCTTAAGGACCGAGGACGTACCGGTACGCCCTATTTCCCGAGTCCTTAAGGACCGAGGACGTACCGGTACGTCCTGACTTAAAATCTGCATTCCGGCGCCGCAGGGGTTAATCGGAACGGGACGCCGGCTGAAATCATTCAGCCGGCATCCCGTAACAACGCAGGGGGGGGTCATTGGACCCCCCCGTATCGGCGATCGCAGAAAACCGCAGGTCAATTCAGACCTGCGGTTTTCTGCGTTTCCGGTCCATTCGGGTGTCCTGTGACCCGATGAACCGGAAAAAGACTGCGATCGGTGGCGTAATTTTACACCACCAATCGCAGTCCAAGGATTTGCAGAGGCGGAGCTGGCCCTGGTGCTGAACGCCGCTGTCCAGGGTGCTGATTGGTGCAGGGGAGAGAGGCGCGAGATTCAAACTTCCTGCGCTCCTCTCTCCCCTCCTCTTCCTGTCCAGCACCCTGACCGTGCAGCATCGTCCAGCACCAGCTCCTGTGTCCCCCTAAATCGGCATCCATCACCCTCCTGCACCCATCGCCACCCAGGTAGGTTAGGGTCAGTGAGGGAGAGGCACCGTTAGGCAGGGAAAGAAGGGAAAAGTTAGAAAAAAAAAAAAAAAAAAAAAACACATTTATTCCAAACTTTTTTTTTTTACAACTTTCAGACCCCAGACCCCACGCCACTTGCCCCCCCCGCATCCCCCCCACCACCAGCCCCCCCCCCACCACCAGCCCCCCCCCCCCCACCCACCAACCCCCTCCCCCCACCACCAGACCCTTCCCCCACCACCACATTTTTTTTTTTCTGCGTGCGCTGACTGGCCGGCACTTTTTAGCGTCCGTCCACTGTTAGCGCATCGCCCGCCCCACCACCCCACCGACCGCTGATCAGCGTTGAACCGCAGATCAGCAAGTTTGAACTTTTTTTTTTTTTTTTTTTCCTAACACTTGCCCATTTTTTTTGCCTGGACTTTTTAGTACGTGAACACCCGTGCCCCCACACACACGCACATAGAATAAAGGTTTACACGCACGCACATACACACGCACACACACACACCCATGGCCCGCCGGGTGTTCTCAGCCGAGGAGGCATATGCCCAGATTGCCTCCGACTCTGAGAGCCCCAGTGAGGATGAGGATGACCCCACGTTCCTTTTGTCAT
Organism: Bufo gargarizans; assembly: GCF_014858855.1. Taxonomy (NCBI): domain Eukaryota; kingdom Metazoa; phylum Chordata; class Amphibia; order Anura; family Bufonidae; genus Bufo; species Bufo gargarizans. The sequence continues at coordinate 457,837,419 of NC_058084.1, read as the reverse complement.
CCGCATCCTCCTCATCATCATCGGATGACGATGAGCCACCAAGGCAGCGGAGACGCCGCCAGGCGGAGCCAGGGGCCACACATGCTAGGGATCCTGTGGCCCACCCTAGTACGAGCCGCCCTGGGGTTCGTACTGGTTTCCCGGCCCACCAAATAAGTTCACCGGAGCCCCCTGCCGATGAACTTAGCTGGTGTCCCCCAGTGGACTTTGAGCCTGAGATTCCGGATTTCGCTGGCAATCCTGGAATCCAGATTCCCACAGTGGGGTTTACTGAAATAGACTTTTTTAGTTTTTTTTTCAGTAACCCACTGGTGAATTTGATGGTGGAGCAGACGAATCTGTACGCCCAACAGTTCGTCGCTCAAAACCCAGGCTCAGTTTTGGCTAGACCCGGTGGCTGGACGCCGGTCAGTGCAGCCGAGATGAGGACATTTTGGGGCCTCGTGCTGCATATGGGTCTAGTCCAAAAACCCAGTGTCAGGCAATACTGGAGTGGGGACGTCCTATACCAGACCCCACTGTACAGTATGGTCATGACACGTCACCGGTTTGAGGCCATCCGGAAATGTCTGCATTATTCCGATAATGCAGCATGTCCCCCCCGAGGTGATCCTGCCTATGACCGGCTGTACAAGATACGGCCGGTCATCGATCACTTTGGGGCCACATTTCAGCAGGCCTACGTACCTGGAAGGGAGGTCGCGGTTGATGAGTCTCTCGTTGCGTTCAAGGGGAGACTCAGTTTCCGCCAATACATTCCCACAAAGCGGGCGAGGTATGGCGTGAAGCTATACAAAATTTGTGAGAGTACCTCAGGGTACACTTACAAATTTCGTGTGTACGAGGGGCGAGATTCCCGGATTCAACCACCAGAATGTCCCCCCACTCTGGGTGTTACCGGGAAACTCGTGTGGGACCTTATGTACCCACTGCTGGATAAGGGTTACCACTTGTACGTGGACAACTTTTATACCAGCATTCCCTTGTTCAGGTCCCTTGCCGCCAGATCCACGTTCGCTTGTGGGACCGTGCGGAAAAATCAACGCGGCCTCCCTGCCTACCCCCTCCAGGTACCTATCCCCAGGGGTGAGACCCGTGCACTTACCAGTGGAAACCTGTTGCTGGTCAGGTATAAGGACAAGAGGGATGTCCTTATGCTGTCCACAATCCACGGTAACAGCACCACCCCAGTCCCTGTGCGAGGTACCGCGGCAACGGTCCTCAAGCCCGATTGTATCGTCGACTACAATCGGTATATGGGAGGAGTTGATCTCTCTGATCAAGTCCTCACGCCATATAACGCCATGCGCAAAACCCGGGCATGGTACAAAAAAGTTGCGGTCTACATGGTGCAGGTTGCCATGTACAACTCTTTTGTACTATCCCGAAGCGCTGGCAGCACAGGGACATTCCTCCAATTCTATGAGGCAGTCCTCAAAGACCTGATCTTTTCGGACCGGGAAAGAGCAGGCCGGAGTACCTCGGGAACTGGAGGCGCCCGGATCGTCCCTGGCCAACACTTTCCAGGTGTGGTCCCCCATACTGGAAAGAAGGGACGAACCCAAAAAAAGTGCAGAGTGTGTCACAAGAGGGGGATACGGAAGGACACCACAACTCAATGTGACACGTGCCCCGATCATCCGGGCCTCTGCATTATCGATTGCTTCAGGGAGTATCACACTTCCATGGAGTACTAAATTTTTATAATCCCCAACAGTTCACTAGAGAACATAAAACACTATGGCTCTCAGACTTTGGAGACACGAAAACAATTTTTCTTTCTCCAAAAAATATTAGTTTTAGTGCAGGCATCCTCAAACTGCGGCCCTCCAGATGTTGTAAAACTATAACTCCCAGCATGCCCAGACAACCTACAGCCATCATCAGGGCATGGTGGGAATTGTAGTTTTACAACATCTGGAGGGCCGCAGTTTTAGGATGCCTGCTTAGTGTCTCCAAAGTCTGAGAGCCATACATATTGGGCATCGTCGCGTGCGTAAAAGTCGTCGCTATAAAAATAACTTTTTACCAAACGCCTCGGATGAACGGTGTTAAAAATATAAAATAAAAACGGTGCCAAAACACCTATTTTTGGGCAAAATTTAAATTTAAATCCATTTTGCCGGTAATAAAGCAAGGGTTAACAGCCAAACAAAACTAAACATTTATTGCCCCAATTCTGTAGTTTGCAGAAACACCCCATATGTGGTCGTAAATGGCTATATAGCCGCACGGCAGGGCATAGAACGAAGGGAACTCCATACGGTTTCTGGAAGGCAGATTTTGATGGACAGTTTTTTTTTTTTGACACCATGTCCCATTAGAAGCCCCCCCTGATGTAGCCTAGACTAGAAACTCCAAAAAAGTGACCCCATCTAAGAAACTACACCCCTCAAGGTATTCAAAAATTACTTTACAAACTATGTTAACCCTTTAGGTGTTCCACAAAACTAAATAGCGAATGTAGAAACAATTTTAGTATTAAATTTTTTTGTTACATTGCCTCAAAAAAGAGTAATATAGAGCAACCAAAAATCTAATTTACCCCAAAAATTGTCCCAAAACAACAACCACCTTATCCCGTAGTTTCCTAGATGGGGTCACTTTTATGGAGTTTCTACTCTAGGGGTGCATCAGGGGGCTTGAAAGGGTACATGGTGTAAATAAACCAGTCCAGCAAAATCTGCCTTCCAAAAACCGTATGGCGTTCCCCTTCTTCTATGTCCTGCCGTTTAGCCAAACAGTAGTTTACGACCACATATGGGGTGTTTTTGCAAACTACAGAATCAGGGCAACCCATTTTGAGTGTTGTTTGGCAGTTAACCCTTGTTTTACTCCTGGAAAAAATTGATTATATTGGAAAATTTTCCAAAAAATAGAAATTTCTAAATTGTTTCTCCATCTGCCATTAACTCTTGTGGAACACCTAAAGGGTTAACAAAGTTTGTAAACCCAGTTTTGAATACCTTGAGGGGTGTACTTTCTTAGATGGAGTCACTTTTTTGAAATTTCTATTCTAGGGGTGCAACAGGGGGCTTCAAATGGGACATGGTATAAACAAAACCAGTCCTGCAAAATCTGCCTTCCAAAACCCATATGGTGTTCCCCTCCTTCTATGTGCTACCGTTCGGCCAAACAGTAGTTTACGACCACATATGGGGTGTTTTTGCAAACTACAGAATCAGGGCAACCCATTTTGAGTGTTGTTTGGCAGTTAACCCTTGTTTTACTCCTGGAAAAAATTGATTATATTGGAAAATTTTCCAAAAAATAGAAATTTCAAAATTGTTTCTCCATCTGCCATTAACTCTTGTGGAACACCTAAAGGGTTAACAAAGTTTGTAAACCCAGTTTTGAATACCTTGAGGGGTGTACTTTCTTAGATGGAGTCACTTTTTTGAAATTTCTATTCTAGGGGTGCAACAGGGGGCTTCAAATGGGACATGGTATAAACAAAACCAGTCCTGCAAAATCTGCCTTCCAAAACCCATATGGTGTTCCCCTCCTTCTATGTGCTACCGTTCGGCCAAACAGTAGTTTACGACCACATATGGGGTGTTTCTGCAAACTACAGATTCAGGGCAACCCATTTTGAGTGTTGTTTGGCAGTTAACCCTTGTTTTACTCCTGGAAAAAATTGATTATATTGGAAAATTTTCCAAAAAATAGAAATTTCAAAATTGTTTCTCCATCTGCCATTAACTCTTTTGGAACACCTAAAGGGTTAACAAAGTTTGTAAACCCAGTTTTGAATACCTTGAGGGGTGTACTTTCTTAGATGGAGTCACTTTTTTGAAATTTCTATTCTAGGGGTGCAACAGGGGGCTTCAAATGGGACATGGTATAAACAAAACCAGTCCTGCAAAATCTGCCTTCCAAAACCCATATGGTGTTCCCCTCCTTCTATGTGCTACCGTTCGGCCAAACAGTAGTTTACGACCACATATGGGGTGTTTCTGCAAACTACAGAATCAGGGCAACCCATTTTGAGTGTTGTTTGGCAGTTAACCCTTGTTTTACTCCTGGAAAAAATTGATTATATTGGAAAATTTTCCAAAAAATAGAAATTTCAAAATTGTTTCTCCATCTGCCATTAACTCTTGTGGAACACCTAAAGGGTTAACAAAGTTTGTAAACCCAGTTTTGAATACCTTGAGGGGTGTACTTTCTTAGATGGAGTCACTTTTTTGAAATTTCTATTCTAGGGGTGCAACAGGGGGCTTCAAATGGGACATGGTATAAACAAAACCAGTCCTGCAAAATCTGCCTTCCAAAACCCATATGGTGTTCCCCTCCTTCTATGTGCTACCGTTCGGCCAAACAGTAGTTTACGACCACATATGGGGTGTTTCTGCAAACTACAGATTCAGGGCAACCCATTTTGAGTGTTGTTTGGCAGTTAACCCTTGTTTTACTCCTGGAAAAAATTGATTATATTGGAAAATTTTCCAAAAAATAGAAATTTCAAAATTGTTTCTCCATCTGCCATTAACTCTTTTGGAACACCTAAAGGGTTAACAAAGTTTGTAAACCCAGTTTTGAATACCTTGAGGGGTGTACTTTCTTAGATGGAGTCACTTTTTTGAAATTTCTATTCTAGGGGTGCAACAGGGGGCTTCAAATGGGACATGGTATAAACAAAACCAGTCCTGCAAAATCTGCCTTCCAAAACCCATATGGTGTTCCCCTCCTTCTATGTGCTACCGTTCGGCCAAACAGTAGTTTACGACCACATATGGGGTGTTTCTGCAAACTACAGAATCAGGGCAACCCATTTTGAGTGTTGTTTGGCAGTTAACCCTTGTTTTACTCCTGGAAAAAATTGATTATATTGGAAAATTTTCCAAAAAATAGAAATTTCAAAATTGTTTCTCCATCTGCCATTAACTCTTGTGGAACACCTAAAGGGTTAACAAAGTTTGTAAACCCATTTTTGAATACCTTGAGGGGTGTACTTTCTTAGATGGAGTCACTTTTTTGAAATTTCTATTCTAGGGGTGCAACAGGGGGCTTCAAATGGGACATGGTATAAACAAAACCAGTCCTGCAAAATCTGCCTTCCAAAACCCATATGGTGTTCCCCTCCTTCTATGTGCTACCGTTCGGCCAAACAGTAGTTTACGACCACATATGGGGTGTTTCTGCAAACTACAGAATCAGGGCAACCCATTTTGAGTGTTGTTTGGCAGTTAACCCTTGTTTTACTCCTGGAAAAAATTGATTATATTGGAAAATTTTCCAAAAAATAGAAATTTCAAAATTGTTTCTCCATCTGCCATCAACTCTTGTGGAAGACCTAAAGGGTTAATAAAGTTTGAAAAAACAGTTTTGAATACCTTGAGGGGTGTAGTTTCTAGAATGGGGTCATTTTTGGGAGGTTTCTATTATCTAAGCCTCACAATATGACTGCAAACCTGAACTGGTCCATAAAAAGTGGGATTTTGAAGATTTCTCAAAAATTTCAAATTTTGCTTCTAAACTTCTAAGCATTGTAACATCCCCAAAAAATAAAATATCATTCCCAAAACAATTCAAACATGAAGTAGACATATGGGGAATGTAAAATCATCACAATTTTTGGGGGTATTACTATGTATTACAGAAGTAGAGAAACTGAAACTTTGAAATTTGCTAATTTTTCAAAATTTTTGGTAAAAAATGTATTTTTTTATGCAAAAAAATTAACTTTTTTGACCCAATTTTAGCAGTGTCATGAAGTACAATATGTGACGAAAAAACAATCTCAGAACGGCCTGGGTAAGTCGAAGCGTTTTAAAGTTATGAGCACTTAAAGTGACACTGGTCAGATTTGCAAAAAATGGCCTGGTCCTTAAGGTGAAAATGAGCCTAGTCCTTAAGGGGTTAAACATTAAATCCTTATAGGAATTTTCCTCATAAGTCTCTATCTGTGCTGGCGGGTGTTCAGGAGGGGCAGGGATATCATGGAAGTGCCGAGATACTGTAATGTTGCGCACAAATTTGTTAATATCCAACATTGTGGAGAACATATCAAAATGCGCAGATGGCGCAAAATTGAGACCAAGAGACAACACATATTCCTGATCTTTGCTTAGTTTTATACTAGACAGGTTCACAACATTTAAGTAATCAGAGCTTACTTTTGTCTGGTCTGGAGCTGGGTGGATCTTGGATGCGGTAGTCTGGTGTCTCCGTCCGGCTCTCCCTCTGCGTTTTTTGGTGTATTCACCATTTCCCTCTTATCTCTTTCATTTTTAGATTTTTTATAATATGACGCTGTATTAACCCTCTCTGGTGAGGCCAGCGGAACGGAAGCACCAGACTCCGGATCAAAGGTCCCGGCTACATTGGAATAATCTGACACCTCCGTGTCTGAAGAGAAACTAACTCTTGATACTCTTTTATGTGGTTTAGACTTCTTGCGGTTTTTTAAAATAGATTTCGGCGTGGAGTAAAGGTTCTCCCGTCTTCCCCATTCATAAACTTGGTTGGTCGTATAATCATGAAGGTCTCGCTGGTATTTAGAATGTTTGTATTCCATTATAGTGTCCTCCAGTTTATTAATTGAAGCCTTGGTGTCCTCCTCCATGGATAAGAACTCCGTGTTGCTGTTAAACTTTGTGAGCTTGTCTTTACATAATTGGATATCCTGTTGTAGGCCAGTCAGTTTCTCATTTTCTGAATCCACAATGAGCTTCATTAGCTTCAGAGAGCACTCTGACAAAATATCGTTCCATTTGCAGACAAAGTCCTCTGAAAAAACTGTGGTGGGTATTTTTTTAATTCTTAACCCACGCGGAATCATGTTCTTTTCCATGTATTTGGTGAGCGTGGTACAGTCCCACCAGACCCGAGTCTCCTGGTTTAGCAAACGTTCCAGGTTGTTCATTAGACCTTTTAAATCCAGGTCCCTGGTGCCAATCATATCCTCCGCTGAGAAGACTGAGTCCGCTTTTAACTGTCGGTCTTGTGAGCTGTGAAAGGCCATGATGGGCAGGTGCGTCTGTGTAACTTTCTGTGGCAGTCCGCAAAATAACTCGTCCAATGAAGCAATATAAGTATTGTTGGTACTGATAATTTTCGGGAACTGGGGGCGTTGCACGGAAAAACCACTTGGGAAACAGAGAGAAAAACTTAAATCCAGCTCACCTCCCAGTTAGTATAATCCCGATTCTGAAACTCTAGGGGAGTGACCCCGTCGCAAGCTGCAGGTAATTTAGAAGAAGGTCTCAGATTCAAGTAGGGTCCATATTAAAATCGCTTCTTTATTTGGACATCATACAGACATGACGGACTGCCACACAGTACAACAGATTGGCGTTGACGCGTTTCGGGTACTGAGACCCTTAGTGTTACACGAGTCGGTGTGTTCACACTGTGCGTTTTTTTCTGGACTTTCACCTGTTTCCCCCCTTTTTTAGTGAATGTTCACAGAATTTGGACCAGAGTCCTTAAGGGTTAACTTTTGTTAAGTCCCAGCACAGTCTGTAATGCATTAACTTGGTAATGAATGGGTGGCAACTAGGGTGTGATGCACAGTGAGACGACCAATGGGATCAATGCCGCCTCCCATGGATTGTAGGGGGGAATGGCTATCTTTTTCCTTTATATTGGGGTATCTCACTGTGCAACAACGTTACGACTAAGGGTCTCAGTACCCGAAACGCGTCAACGCCAATCTGTTGTACTGTGTGGCAGTCTGTCATGTCTGTATGATATCCAAATAAAGAAGCGATTTTAATATGGACCCTACTTGAATCTGAGACCTTCTTCTAAATTACCTGTATCTAGCCATATATAAAGATATTGCCAACAAAGGTTGCAAAAACTAGGCAACCAGGTTCAGTTATTATTTTTTCTCCCAACTCCTCACAACTGAGTTTTAATTTTTAATTTTTCTTTATATTTTCTCTAATCTATGTTTATGTTTTGTGAGTAAATATTATAAATAATAAAGTAAAGCTTTTTAACTGCTAAAGAGAGATCCCTAAAGGGATTATTTGGTCCCACAGACCAACATAGCATTATAATACAGGATGTAACTCAGGATCAGTACAGGATAAGTAATGTAATATATGTACACAGTGACTGCACCAGCAGAATAGTGAGTGCAGCTCTGGAGTACAATACAGGATGTAACTCAGGATCAGTACAGGATACGTAATGTAACGTATGTACACAGTGACTCCACCAGCAGAATAGTGAGTGCAGCTCTGGAGTATAATACAAGATGTAACTCAGGATCAGTACAGGATAAGTAATGTATGTACACAGTGACTGCACCAGCAGAATAGTGAGTGCAGCTCTGGAGTATAATACAGGATGTAACTCAGGATCAGTACAGGATAAGTAATGTAATATATGTACACAGTGACTGCACCAGCAGAATAGTGAGTGCAGCTCTGGAGTACAATACAGGATGTAACTCAGGATCAGTACAGGATACGTAATGTAACGTATGTACACAGTGACTGCACCAGCAGAATAGTGAGTGCAGCTCTGGAGTATAATACAGGATGTAACTCAGGATCAGTACAGGATAAGTAATGTAATATATGTACACAGTGACTGCACCAGCAGAATAGTGAGTGCAGCTCTGGAGTACAATACAGGATGTAACTCAGGATCAGTACAGGATACGTAATGTAACGTATGTACACAGTGACTGCACCAGCAGAATAGTGAGTGCAGCTCTGGAGTATAATACAGGATGTAACTCAGGATCAGTACAGGATAAGGAATGTAATGTATGTACACAGTGACTGCACCAGCAGAATAGTGAGTGCAGCTCTGCAGTATAATACAGGATGTAACTCAGGATAAGTACAGGATAAGCAATGTAATGTATGTACACAGTTACTGCTCCAGCAGAATAGTGAGTGCAGCTCTGGAGTATAATACAGGATGTAACTCAGGATAAGTACAGGATAAGTAATGTAATGTATGTACACAGTGACTGCACCAGCAGAATAGTGAGTGCAGCTCTGGAGTATAATACAGGATGTAACTACGGATCAGTACAGGATAAGTAACACCAGAGTTGCATTAAGCTGTTTTGCTTTTTGGAAACAACAGACACACTGGTTTCTTATCTGAGCTCTTACAATGGGCTGCATTGCTTTTCCTGGAGCAGATTGCTATACGGAGCCTGCGGTACATGCATCATGGGCTTATCTCTGTGCAGACACCGAATAATGGGGGTATTCTCATAGAAAGCCGTCATGGATGTGTTTGGAGGTTGCTTCTCTGGACTGGATCTATATATCGTCTGTACTAAGGTGAGCCCAGGTCTTACATTTGTACTTAGATTATATTTTTCACTTTTTTTAATTCTAATTCTAATATGGTGATGAAATTGATGCCAGACGCATGGAGAGCTTTACATCAAGGCAGGTTTTATGTTTTACTATAAGTGACCGGTCAACTCTAATAAATGCCATCTGCTCCGAACTATGGAGAAACTGATGATCTACAGGGTCGGAAGGTGAACTCCAGCTGGCTGAGCCCATAAACATCATTGCTTCTCCAACAGGCGGAAAATGAGAGTCATAACCAAGGTGACAACAAGATGTCTGGTCTCACCTCGGGGTTGTGTAGACCATTCTAGAGGCTCCCGTCTGAGCTTTTCAGAGACAATATTGACCTAAAGGTCAATATATTAAAGGGAATGTCATCAGAAAATGACCTGTTGTTTAAATCACGTTTTTTTGTTTACCAAATTTTTAAAGAATTTTTATGCTATTTTTTAACCCCTTCCCGACCAGCGCTGTACATGAACAATGCTGCAGGACGTGACTTAAAGGGGTTGTGTCACTTCAGCCAATAGCATTTATCATGTAGAGAAAGTTAATACAAGGCACTTACTAATGTATTGTTATTATCCATATTGCTTCCTTTGCTGGCTGGATTCATTTTTACATTACATTATACACTGATAGTTTCCATGGTTACGACCACCTTGCGATCCATCATTGGTGGTCGTGTCTGCACACTATAAGAAAAGCACGGTCCTATGTGCGGTCCCACGGTCCCGGACGCTAAATAGGCAGGCGCTTTTTCCTATAGCGTACAAGCACGATCACCACTGATGGATCGCAAGGTGGTCGTAACCATGGAAACGATCAGTGTATAATGTAATGGAAAAATGAATCCAGCCAGCAAAGGAAGCAATATGGACAATCACAATGCATTAGTAAGTGCCTTGTATTCACTTTCTCTACATGATAAATTCTATTTGCTGAAGTGAGACAACCCCTTTAAGCCCCAGTGCCGTACAGGTAGGGCACGCTGATTAGGGGGATGCAGAAGCTGCGCCCGCCCGATCAGCGGCAGGGAAGCGCCAGTCACTGACAGCCAAGCCCCTCTTGTATACGCCGGCAAAAATACTGATGCCGACGCATTAACCCCTTCTATGCCGCAGTCAGCACTGACCACGGCATAGAATGTGATTGTGGAGGATACTATCAGGTTTTAACTTGCAGAATTTTTTTTTAAAGTTATCCTCTTTCGACTATTCGATCAGTGGGGTCCTACTGCTGGGATGCCCTTCGATCACGAGAACAGGGGAACCTAACCCTGTTCGATTCGGCTGCTTCGCTGAACTTTGACAAGAAATGTGTTACAAATTACTTTGTCACGAATCACATTCCATTGTATGTAGCAGGTGCAATGCCAGGGAATGGCAATCGCGCCACTACCCCCACCCCAATTTTGCCTGAAATTCGGATCGAACCCCACTTCATTAACTTTGATTCTCTCAACATTACCAGTAATGACGATAGAGGTTGTAGTAGTGTTACCAGTGGTAGTCGTGGGTAGTCATAATGGTGGTAGTAGTAACGACCCACAAATAATTTCTAAGCACAAACTGGCAGCAAAAATATAATTACACAATAAGGGCTCATGCACACAAACGTATTTTCTTTCTGTGTCCGTTCCGTTTTTTTTTTTTTTTACTGACCATATGCGGAACCATTCAGTTCAACGGGTCCGCAAAAAATACAGAAGTTACTCCGTGTGCATTCCGTTTCCGTATGTCCGTTCGGCAAAAAAATAGAACGTGTCCTATTATTGTCCTGCTTTACGGACAAGGATAGGTCTGTTCTATTAAGGGCCAGCTGCTCCGTTCCGCAAAATACGGAATGCACACGGACGTTATCCGTATTTTTTGCGGATCCGTTTTTGCGGACTGCAAAATACATACGGTCTTGTGCATGAGCCCTTATCCATATAGACATCACGCGAAGCTGATTTTTCTTAGTTATTACCCAAAAGAACAGATCTTCTCCTGCGCTGATCAACCAGAAGAGGCGGAGGATTGTCTCTGGAGGTGACTGATGTGAACAGTGCCCTGACCCATCAGATGAAAGGGCCCTAATGACGGATTTCCTTCCTCCCGGGATGAGATGTTTGATAACATCTGAACCGCAAAGTAGGACAACTAATTGATACGGAGATTTAATGGTGGGAAAACATTCAGCAAGGGCCTGATTGGTCTAATACTGAATTTATTTTAAATTGGTTATGCAAGGGGTTCAGCCATCCAATAAACACCCCATATCATCAGGAAAACCCAAAACTACAAATAGGGGGCTCAAAATACCTGATCAATCTAACAGAACACCGAAGCCGGATCACAAGATGGCCACTAAAGCAAGTGTTCAAGTCACCTGCAGCACCACCTCAGGAGAAGTAGAGCGTTGCACCTTAAAAACAATGGCATTTCAATGCAAGAACATGTCGGGTCCTCCAGGGCAACGATCACTGCTCTGGCTAATGAATGAGGCTCCTGAATGGTTGACAACCCCCTTTCCCTCAACTCTTGACCAACCATTAGAAGTAATCGGCCAATTAGGTACAAGCCGAAACATGGCAAGACTCGTGTGCGCAACAATGTAAAAAGCAAATAACATAAAAGTTGATCATCTTGGATCTGCTCTCGATTACGTCTTGCGCTATGACTGGGAGTTCAGATTACAAGGAATCACTAAGGAATCACGAAGGAAATCATTAGTATGAGTTTGGGTAGTTGTATGTGGGCCCTCGGGGAAGGTACTCACAAGGGGCGTGGGTTACCCTCAATCATTTCAATAGGAGCGGTATGATTTGTTTTTTTTATGCAATGGCAGTTCTTAGAAACCAGAACATTTGTTATTTAAATGTTTTTTTTTTTAATTTATTTTTTTAAAATTAAATGTAATTTTTTTTTTTTTATTAACCCCGTCATGCACCTTGAGGTACCTGCATGACAGCAGTGCACGGAGGGAGTATGTAGTTGCGACCACTCCATAGCTGTCGAAATAAGCCCACAAGGACCAGAATCAAGCCACAATGATCAGAATCGAGTTAACTCCGATCCTGGTCATTTAACCTAACTACTTACTGCGGCATGTGAGAGGTTAGTCAGATGAGGTGGGCATTGAGTTGTTATGGCAACCTGAGGCCTTGTAAAGGATCCCAGTCCTGCCATTGCCGGCGGCAGGGCTTAATAGACAGTGCGGAAAATCCCCATAGACTGCGATACCACTGCAGTTTATCATATTACTGATCGAATGATCGCATGCAAATATCGCCTAGGGCAGCAGTCCTCAACTGCCGAGCCGCGACCCAGGACCGAGCCCTGGACGATTGTTTGCCGGGCCGCAGAGGAGAAAGGAGCGGAGGCGCATGCGCGCCCGACGCGCACATCAGAGTGGCCAGAGTCAGTGGAGAAGGAGAGAGGGACGGAGGGAATCCCTCCCTCCCACGACGCGGCCGCCGCAGAGCCCAATAAATGAGCGGGCTCTTACGCTGCCCGCACCACTGCCACCAATGAATGTGTGGCTAATATTAAAGTAGGAGGAGGGGCGGGGGAGTGTTGACCGCAGTGCTGTCTCAGCTAGTGTGCTCGGTAAACAGCCTCCTCCTCCTCATGAGTCTTGTGTTCTCCAGTCCCCAGGCATTAGTACTCTGAAAAGCAGCCGTTGCAGGTACCTGGCCAACACCCCGGCCCACACAGGGGAGCACCCAGGAATTTTGTCTAGGGGGGTCCGAAAGGCAAAAAAATGTGGCATGTGTAGTGCGCTGTGCTAATTCAATTTTTCAAAGCCCCCTTTATATTTAAAACTGCAGGGACGGGGGTGTAGCATGTTCCGCTGATTCTTTTACTTGGAGACTCTAAAAGCTCTGCAGGAAAACAACAATGCGGCGCGCGAAGCGAGCTGCAATTTTTTGGGCCCCGCCCATTATTAAAAGCCCCTCCTACATATAATAAGCCACTCCCAACAAACACTGTACAGCTGACATTCTATAGTTGCGGCTTGTCTCTACACATCATACGGAGAGAGGGGAGGTCTGTCCTGGCTGCACTGCCTGCTTCACATCATACAATAGACAGCAGGCTGCAGCCAGGAAGCTCCTCCGCTCTCCTCCCTCCCCAGATCCTGCTCAAGGCCTGTGGTTCCCCCCACTATCTGCCACCCGCCCGTGGCCTGCTGCCCCCCTTTGGCTGTCGTCACCCAGCTCTGAATCCTCCTTCTGCAAATGGCGGGGGGGGGGGGGGGAGCCGGAGCATCTCCTCTCCTACATAGCACCTCATACCTCTTACATCCAGTGATGTCACCTTTGTTGTAGACATTCTCTTTCCTCATCTTCTCCATTCAGACCAGACCGCCATGATGATTTTTCAGCCATCTCCTGTCTCTGCAGAGATTAACCAACAGACATTAGTTTCCCACATTTCCATCATCTTCACATCTTCTGAACACCCTTTCCTGCCACCCCCAATACTATACTGCAGAAACAGTCCCCCTGGAAATACTACTACCACACAGATAGTGCCCCAATACTGTGCCCGCTGTGCCCCCAATACTATACTGCAGAAACAGTCCCCCTGGAAATACTACTACCACACAGATAGTGCCCCAATACTGTGCCCGCTGTGCCCCCAATACTATACTGCAGAAACAGTCCCCCTGGAAATACTGCTACCACACAGATAGTGCCCCCTTCAACAATTATTGGCACACAGTGCTCTAAAAAAATAACTGCGCCCAGACACTAATAGTATAAAGATAATGTCCCCCAAAAATTATTGTACCCCCGCTTAGTACCCGCTGTTGAGCTAATGTCCCCATAATGTATGCCAGTATAAAATACCCCTATATAGTGCCCCAGTAAATGCCCTCATAGTGCTCCTCTCCCCTTCCCCCATAGTGCCTACCATAATGTGCCAGTAAAAAAATGCCCTCTTAGTGCCACCAGATGCAATAATGCCCCCATAATGTGCCAATAAGAATAAAGGCCCCTTTAGAGCCCCCACTTCCCCTTAGTGCCCCCAAATAATGCCCCTATAGTGCCACCAGATGCCCCATAGCGCCAATCTCCCCTATAGTGCCCCCCATAATGTGTAAAAAAAAAAAGCCCCTTTAGAGCCCCCATAGTGCTCCTCTCCCCCATGGTGCCCCCCAAATAATGCCCCCATAGTGCCGTTCTCCCCTTTAGTGCCCCCATAGTGCCGTTTTCCCCTTTAGTGCCCCCCTAGTGCCGTTCTCCCCTTTAGTGCCCCCCATAGTGCCGTTCTCCCCTTTACTGCCCCCCATAGTGCCGTTCTCCCCTTTACTGCCCCCCATAGTGACGTTCTCCCCTTTACTGCCCCCCAGTGACGCTCTCCCCTTTACTGCCCCCCATAGTGACGTTCTCCCCTTTACTGCCCCCCATAGTGACGTTCTCCCCTTTACTGCCCCCCATAGTGACGTTCTCCCCTTTACTGCCCCGCATAGTGCCGTTCTCCCCTTTAGTGCCCCCATAGTGCCGTTCTTCCCTTTAGTGCCCCTATAGTGCAGTTCTCCCCTTTAGTGCCCCCATAGTGCAGTTCTCCGCTTTAGTGCCCCCATAGTGCAGTTCTCCCCTTTGATGCCCCCATAGTGCAGTTCTCCCCTTTTTTAGTGCCCCCATAGTGCAGTTCTCCCCTTTAGTGCCCCCATAGTGCCAGCTCCCCCCCTCAAAAAAAAAAAAATACACCAATACTTACCAGCAGCGATGCGATGCAGCCTCTTCCGGCCCGTGTCCCTGCTGTGTGCTGCCCGGCTCAGGCGGCGCGATGATGACGTCATCGCGCCGCCAGAGCCGGCCTCTGATAGGCTGCAGGCATTAGTGCCTGCGGCCTATCAGAAGAACAGGGGAGGGACACACCTCTCCCTCCCCTGCCACAGCACAGATATGGAGATGAGCGCTTCCACAATAGAAGCGCTCATCTCCTACTGCCCCCCCCTCCCCCCCACGGCCGCCGCCGCAGCCGCAATTACATTTAGGGCCGCGCCGCCTGTGGTGATCGGCGGTGCGGCCCTGAAGGATTAAAAAAAAAATTTTTGCCTGGTTGTTCTAGGGGGGTCCAGACCTGCTGGACCCCCCCTGTAGGTGCGCCACTGGGCCCACACACTGCAATATTATCAGCCTGCCTCTAAATAAAGGCAGGCAAAAAACATGTATCAGGCAGCCAGCAAGATTTGGGGTTAATGTGACTCATTAACAGAAATGTTGCCAGTAGCCATGATTTGAGAAGATGGGGTTACCTATTATTAATCTGAGGTATATGGTGCTATTACATTAGTACCCCCATGTACCTCACATTAAAAGTAAGTGGCCCCAAGCACCTTATCAAATAATGGGCAACATTCAGTTAAGCATTAATGTGAGGTACACATGATGAGGTTACTTACTATTTTTATGGAAGTTTATTAAAAGGTATATTTTATATTTGGGAAGGTGTTCATGGTTATATTGCTTTATTCTTCCCTAGTGGATATCTACTGCTATAGCGGTTTTTCTGTGTGGTAGTACTTACTATTAGGGCCCATTCAGACGTCCTCTGCAATTTGCGGACCGCACATGGCCGCAACAATAATAGAAAATGCCTATTCTTGTCTGCGATTGCGGACAAGAATAGGACATGTTTTATTTTTTCTGTGGAGCTGCGGTACGCGATACGCGGTATGGAGGACCGATAGGAATGAATGGATCCGCAGAATTGCGGAATGGGTGTGGATCCGTTCATACGGCCGTGTGAATAAACCCTAATGTAAGGCACGTGGAGGTCCAAATTGATAAAATTGATTGATATATATTGATATATTTAGTGCCTTTGTATTGTGCAGTAGTTGTGTGCGGTTCTGCTGCGATACCGCGGGTATATAGAGGGACAAGCGCTATTGGAACAACTATTTGCAACGGTTGTAATATACCTGTTGCCCCCCAAAAAACTGATTGAGGGGTGCAATATACCTGCTCCCACAAAATACTGATTAGGGGTGCGATACACCTGCTTACACAAAATATTGATTGAAGGGTGCGATATACCTGCTTCCACCAAATATTGATTAAGGGGTTCTATATACCCGCTTCCACAAAATACTGATTAAGGGGATTGAATTGCCTGCTTCCACAAAATACTGATTATGGGGTTTGATATACCTGCTTCCATAAAATACTGATTGAGGGATTTGATATACCTGCTTCCACAAAATACTGATTGAGAGCTGCGATATACCTGCTTCCACAAAATACCAAATAAGGGGTTTGATATGCCTTCTTCCACAAAATACAGATTGACAGTTGCGATATACCTGCTTCCACCAAATATTGATTGAGGCCTGCGATACACCTGCTTCCACAAAATACTGATTAAGGGGATTGATATACCTGCTTCCACCAAATATTAATTGAGGCCTGCGATTTAAATGCTTCAGCAAAATACTGATTAAGGGGTTTGCTATACCTGCTTCCACCAAATATTGATTAAGGTGTTCTATATACCTGCTTCCACAAAATACTGATTGAGTGGTGGGATGTACCTGCTTCCACAAAATACTGATTAAGGGGTTTGATATACTTGCTTCCACAAAATACTAATTGAGGGTTGTGATATACCTGCTTCCACCAAATACTGATTGAGGCCTGTAATACACCTGCTTCCACAACATACTGATTGAGGGGTGCAATATACCTGCTTCCACGAAATATTAATTAAGGGGTTCTATATACCTGCTGCCACAAAATACTGATTAAGGAGTGCAATATACCTGCTTCCACCAAATATTGATTGAGGCCTGCGATACACCTGCTTCCGCAAAATATTGATTGAGCGGTGCGATCTACCTGCTTCAATTAAATATTGATTAAGGGGTTCTGTTACGGCACACAAGGGAATGCTCCAAGGGAATGCTCCAAACAGAACCTCACGAATAGCTGCTAGCAGACGAATAGGAAACGCACCCAAGCGGCTTACACTCCTAGCAATCAGTCTCTAACAGCATACAGTGAATCCCCCCAAGAACGAGATGAGGCTCCGTGTTGAGGGTCAAGCAGTGGACAGCCAGAGCTGTGTGTTTATTGTTCTTATATAACATTGTTACACATTAGTACCACCCACATTTTTTTTTTTAAGACAACCAGTAAACAGACACTCCCACACAAAATCCTCCCCTCTGCCTGTGATACAATTACCTCACACAATAGGTTAATGTAATTATCACAGGCAGGAGAATACACAGTTTTATACAATGTCTTCTGTCCTGGAGACAATTGGGGAGTAATTCAATTATCTCTCAGGACAAAGGGAAATCGCCAATACACACGTGGGGACAATAGGACAGAAATTACTATTCAAATATACAATGTTACAACCATTACAGTAAACATAGACATTTAACATATCCCCAGATAGCTTCGGTCTGAGTGCATTCAATTATTAGGTGAATGGCACTCAGACTACACGAATACAGTTCAATTGCCATGGAGTTTAAGTTTAGCATGTGCTAATGAAAGGGCCCCTAATCCTGGGGCAAGAGGCTGGCAACCAGGCTTCTCCAGCACCCAGTGGCGAGGTTGGTTTCGCCACAGGTTCTATATATCTGTTTACACCAAATAATGATTGAGGGGTGCGATATACCTGCTTTCACAAAATACTGATTAAGGGGATTGATATACCTGCTTCCACCAAATATTAATTGAGGCCTGCGATACACCTGCTTCTACAAAATACTGATTAAGGGGATTGATATACCCGCTTCCACCAAATATTGATTGAGGCCTACGATACACCTGCTTCCACAAAATACTGATTAAGGGGATTGATATACCTGGTTTCACCAAATATTGATTGAGGCCTGCGCTACACCTGCTTCCACAAAATACTGATTAAGGGGTTTGATATACCAGCTTCCACCAAATACTGATTGAGGCCTGCGATATACCTGCTTACACAAATATTGATATAGGGGATTGATATACTTGCTTCCACCAAATATTGATTAAGTCTTCTCTAGGGACTTTGGCACAGGGTCATTTTGAAACTGATAGGCAGAGGAAGAGGCAGGCCGTTAAGCAGGGGTGGTAACGATCGGGCAGGTGCACCAGGCCGGAGCCTAAGTGGTAAGTTGGAGAAGGTGCGTGCGATTACGTCAAAGGACGCACCAGAGTTGGTTAAGTGGCTCACTCACCCTTCTGCTTCTGCACCCTACTCATCCTCTGTATCTGCACTCTCCTCACTCTCTGCTGTGTGCACCCCCAAAGACAACATCACCACCACTATAGCCCCTCCACTCGAGTCAGAGGAATTATTTTCTCGTCCATTCCCAGACCTTACCGATGCGCAGCCATTCTTGGCATCGGATGAGGAAGAGGAGGTAGCAATGGCCGCAATCCAGTGATCTGACGGCAGTATCCAGTTCATCTGGCAGAAGGCAGGTTTCCGTGGCCCAAATGTTCGAGCATAAAAAGTTGATGACGCCGCATAACCCTCTTGCCTAACGGCTGACCGCTGGCTTGTCAGAACTGCTAGCCCTCCAACTACTGCCATATAAACTGGTGGACTCGAAAGCCTTTAGAAAATTTGTTGCCATTGGCACACCGCAATGGAAGGTCCCCGGAAGGAAATATTTCTCCCAGAAGGGCATCCAAGAGCTATATGGACACGTTCAGCGGCAAGTGAATATATCTCTGGTACACAGTGTCGGTGCCAAGCTACTTCTGACCACAGAAACATGGTCTGGCAAACACGGGCAGGGAAGGTACATAACTTTTACTGCCCACTGGGTAAACCTTCTGACTGCCATCAAGCATGTAACCCCTGGCACCCGTGTGGATTTGGTGTTACCGCCATGGATTGCATGCAGGCCTGCCTCTTCTTCTCCTCCTCCTACTCCATCCTTCATCTCCTACTCGGCTGACTCCTCCTTTTCCACTGCTTCCACCTCTTCCTCTGCACCCCCCAAGCTCCCCAGAACCTATTCGACATGCCAAGTGAGACGTTGCCATGCTGTGCTGCGGCTGTTGTGCCTGGAAGCCAAGAGCTAGAGGAAAAAAAAAGAGACAATGCAGCAGCACTCTGCAAATCAGAAAATTTACAACAATGCTTACAAAAATTATGGTGCTAATACTACGCTTATTTATAAAAGCGAGATCCTTGGACAATGCATCTCGCTTTTATAAATAAGCATAGTATTAGCACCATAATTTTTGTAAGCATTGTTGTACATTGTCTGATTTGCAGAGTGCTGCTGCATTGTCTCTTTTTTTTCCTCTAGGTCTTTGCCATGGCGGCGTGCACCTGAGCACTGGGAGGTGCTGACTAACCCCCTTTTTTTGGAAGCCAAGAGCCACACCGGTCCTGCACTGCTTTCAGCTCTGCGGACACAGGCCGATCAGTGGCTAACCCCGCTCAATTTGACATTTGGTAAAGTGGTGTGCGACAACGGTGCCAATCTGCTGAGCGCGCTGAAACAGGGCAAATTGACACACATGCCGTGTATGGCACACGTTCTGAACTTAGTCGTGCAGAAATTCGTTGCCAAATACCCCGGGGTCCAGGACGATCTTACACAGCCATGTCTCGCCTTGCTGATGTTCAGCGGCGACACCACCTGCCCGTCAGACGTCTGATTTGTGACTGCCCGACGCAATGGAACTCCACCTTGTATATGCTTGATAGGCTGCTCCAGCAGCAACGTGCCGTTAACGACTATCGGTACGAACTCTGCAGCAGGACAGGTTCTGGGGAGCTTGGTTTCTTTTCACCGAGCCAGTGGCTGCTCATGCGCGATGCATGCAGACTTCTGCGGCCATTTGATGAGATCACCAAACTGGTCAGTCGCAGCCAGGGTGCCATCAGTGACATCGTACCTTACGCCTTCTTTCTGGAGCGTGCATTGCGTCGTGTCATTGACTAAGCCGTCTAGGAGCAGGAACTGGAAGATGAGGAAGTCGCAATGCTGAATAAATTCCCGGGGGGGGGGGGCTACTCCATTTGAGACAAGTCAGCAGCAGTGTGAAGAGGAGAAGGATGGTGGCTGGGGAAAGGAGGAGGAGCAAGAAGAGCAGGCTTTGAGGGGGACTTTAAATTTTCGGGGATTCCTAGTGTTATTCGTGGCTGATTCGTGGGAGAAGACCGAGGACGACATTCTCCTGGGCGATGAGCAGGAGCAAGGGCACTTCCAATTTAGTTCAAATGGGGGCCTTCATGCTCCAGTGTTTGAAGAGGGACCCCCGTATAAAAAGCATAAAGGGCAAGGACCAGTACTGGGTGGCAACGTACTTAGACCACCGGTACAAACACAAAATGGCGGAAATGTTACCAGCATCACAGAGGGCTTTCAGAATGCAGCATTTCCAGGCCTTGTTGCGAGAGATGCTGCATTCTGCTGTTGCGGGCGCTGGCAGAGGAATTTTCACCCACAGCAAAAAAGGTGCGGGTACCAATCCTACCGCGCCTGCACGATGAGGGCAGTTTGAAGATGTGTTTGTCACTTCGGATATGAGATCATTCTTGCAGCCAACCCATCGACAGCCGCCCTCCGGATCCAGCCTCAGGGAATGCCTAGACCAACAGGTGTCCGACTACATCGGGTTAATGGCCGATGTGGACGCTCTGAGAAGCAAAGAACCCCTTGACTACAGGGTGTGCAGGCTTGACCTGTGGCCAGAGCTTACACAATTTGTCATGGAACTCTTGGCTTGCCCCTTGTCGAGTGTTCTGTCCGAAAGGACGTTCAGCGCAGCAGGGGGAATCATGACCGATAAGCGCATTTCTAAAAATGAATGAGGCATGGATCTCGGAGGAATTTAACACCTGTGATGACCACGTGTAATTGAATTTCCTCATGCCAGCCCACACATATCCGCCACCACCCAGAACAAAGAAGGTCCTTGTCTTATGTATATACAGCGGCATAAAAGCCTCTTCTGTCAGGTGAAAGCCTAATTTTTGGGGCCTGTACTCCCGTGGCCTAAAATAAAAAATGTCTAGGCTCAAGCAGGGCACATTTTTGAGAGTTTCACTTTAAGACACATAAAAATGGTCCCTGATTAAAATACATATTTTTTTGTGGGCATTTTTGCGATCGATCCCCCTCTGGTATGTCACTGTCCATGTTGTGGGACTATTTGTGCACTTCTAGTAAGTATTTGGTGGCTGCAAATATGACCTGAAGGTTTTTTAGGTTCGCCTGCGATTAAAGTGAATGGAGCTCACTGCAAACGTGCGGCTCGCGAACATGTTCGTCCATTACTACTCACCAGTTGCTGCTACAACACGTGATGGCTTTGCAGACAGTAGGAGCAACCCTGAGCGTCCACGATGCCCGGAAAGCAGTCTGTGCCACGATTACTAAGATGACCCCCGCAGACAACATCGAAACCTACCTGGTGATGTACGAGAAAGTGGCCATCAGGGAAAAGCTTCGCCTTGACCTTTGGGCTGAGGTCGTCGCTCCATTCCTGGCATCCGATTCCCAGCGGGTGTATTTCAACTTGCCGGATGATCAAGCGGCCAACTGCCAAAAAGTAAAGGGTGAGATGTTGGCAAGACTGGCGGCGAATGTGTTGGTCCGGGCCCAGTGGGTACATCAGTGGGGGTTTAAGACGGCTGAGCCTGCGAGGACCTAGTATTATGACTTACTCCACCTCTTGCAAAAGTGGCTACAGCCTGATGTTCTGAGTCCCCCGGCTATGCTGGATAGACTATTAGCTGATATGTTCTGTAAGGGCTTTGCCATACCCTCTCCAGCACTGGATCGGTCAGGTGTCTCCAGGCAAAGCCCTTGAGATGGTGGACCTGGTGGAAAGCTATGAAGCTACCAGGAATCTAAAGGAGGGTTCTGTCAGGAGGGGGGTCAGCAAACCCCGGAAATATCCACCCCAGGCCCAGAGATTTGAGTCGATAAAACTCGCCCAAGATAATGATAGAAATGGCTGCAGCTCTCACCTCTGACTTTAATCCACGAAGCATGGAAAAAAGGCCAGAACTGGGCCCAATAGAATATCCAACAGAAAGAGAGAATCCAGCTTCTTGTGGAGTAAAAAATAGTTCTTTATTGGCTCATCATATAAAATCCACCAAAATCACAGGAAAAGGTGTAGTAACATGTTTCGGGCTACAAAATCCAGCCCTTCATCAAGACATAACACACATATTAAAACCATTCCTTTTTATGTAGCACAAGGTCCAACCCCCTCTAATCAGCAAAGTGTTCGCACCTGGAGCCTGGAATGGGAACCATTCAGCGGTCCAGGGGAGGAGATCCAGTATCATAGGTGATACATACACATAATGAACATAGGTTAACAAAATACTGGGCACTCTCGCTATATATGAGACCACACAGTTTACTAACAATGATTCTGCAGCATATACGATCAATTAGATATAAAACATATAAAATATATACATGTTGCATATAACATATACCATAAAAATCCGGAATAATTAACACTTACTAAAATAATCTAAAAATATTCACTAAAATATATTTGTCCTCTGAATAATTAAGGGATAATAGTCCTTCTGTTGCATGGATCTCTAATCTACTAGTTTATGTGCAATATTATTGTCCCTTTGGGGTATATGGACCCCACGATTCGCGTCTCCTCCGTATTTGGAAAAGTGGCGGACTTAGGTGTTAATTACAGTGATTGAATAAGCGGCGTCCCACTGTACTCACTGTTCAGCAAAAAAAAATTCTGGCTATTCCCATAGGTGATTTCTTTTGCTGCTGTTCCGGTACTGTTGATGACTGAATTGCGACCTTGTACGTGCTACTCCCGTTCCCCTCGATCACTCTTAGGCGCCGCTCCGTAGGTCTAAGAGCCGGCGCTTGATGAGTGTGCAGTCACCCTCTTCCGCGCTGGACTTTGTATGCACTGGTGAATATACCTTGTACAGTCGTGCCGTAATCCTATTAGGATGCGCGTCGGGTCTTTCGCTGGTCAGGGTTAGTTCAAGCACATAAGGTCTTACAGCAGGTGTTATCAGTGTCCATCAGGGGGGTCTTTGCACCAAACGCGTTTCGGGGTCTGTTATCACCCCTTCCTCAGTCTCTATAATTTTTTTTATTTTTATTTTTATATAATATAATTTTTTATTTTCACATTCTTCATCAATAAAGTACATAAAAAACATCGAACAAATAGAATTTTCCCCAACTCACCCCTCCCAGCCACCCCCCACCTTGCAGGAAACAAAAAAAAAAAAAAAAAAATCCTAATTAGTTAGCCGTATCCCAGTCTTTCCATAAGCTATTCCACTTTGAATAAGATCCTCTTTGTTTGTACAGGATCTTCTCATAGCTTTTCACTTTTTCCACCAGGCCCAACCAATTATTACAGTCTGGGGCGGAAGAGCAAAACCAAGATCTCAAAATCAGGAGCCTAGCCAAGAACATCACCTTAACCAACAAGTGACTTTTTATAGGTTGATAGTTAACCTCAGATAAGTCTCCCAGGACCCAGATCCTGGGAGACAAAGGAACAACAATTTTAAGTTTACGCGCCAGATTCTTTTGGACCAGGCTCCAGTACCTACTCACCATTGGGCAGTCCCAGAACAGATGTAAATGATCTGCCTCGGGATCGCCACAGCGTGGGCAATCAGAGGAAGCCCTAAATCCTCTTCTATATAACCATACAGGTGTCACATAAATTTTGTGCAAAATATTGAATTGTACCACAATGTGGTTAAAATTATGTGAAACCAGTTTTAAACTATCCCCTATATTCTCCCAGTTTGGAGAGCCCACCTCTGAAAGAAGAGAGGACCAGGCTCTCTGTCCTGGAGAGAGAACATCATGAAAAAAATTATGCATTAAGTGTCTATAGCAGTGCGATAGTTTAATTCTCGTGACAGTTTTCTTACAAATTAGATCCTGTAGAAATACAGGGGTATCTATAATAAAAAAGTGACTATTCAAAGTGCTAAAGAGTGCTAACCTCAATTGAAAATATGCAAACCAGGCCACCTCACCTAAATTTGCCCTTAATTCCGTAAGGGACAAAATTTGTCCACTACTGACCACTTGGTGTAAGTACTGCACATTTTTGGTCCTCCAATACTGGCGGCAGCTTGAGTCATTCAGATTAAGAAGTTTTGGGTTATGCCATAATGGGGTGCAAATAAGCGAAGCCTTAACTCCACACCAACTCCTTATGAGAGACCAAGTCTTCATAGCCATTCTGCAGAAAAGTGTGTACCCGCTCAGGGTATTTAATAGATAATCAGATTCCAGTACGGTGAAGAAATCGGAAAAACCTGCATCTTTCACCACTTTACTACAGAAGGGACTATTTTGCCAATCGTTAAAGAGGCAGAGTTGGGAGGCCACAAAATAACCCCTAAAGTAGGGGAGGTTAAGACCTCCCCGACTATAGGGCATAGAAAAATAAAGTGCCTTCAGTCTCACGCGCTTCCTCCCCCATAATAAATCACTAAGTATACGCTCTATCAATCTAAAATACTTGTCTGGGATCCATATAGGCGAATTGCGCAGGACGTAAAGAACCTGGGGGAGCACTACCATTTTTTTCAATGAAATTCTGTCCGCTCTTGCTAGCAGAATTTTTTGCCATATCTTAATTTTTGCTCTTAACTTCGTCAACAAGGGAATCAAGTTGAGTTGTAAATATTCCTGAGGTTTAGCGGAAACTGTTATCCCCAGGTACTTTATTGAGTCAGAGATCATTAACCGATTGTTAAATTCGCCTCGCAACTCGTCTATAGGGAGGAGGACGGTCTTCTCCCAGTTGATCTCAAGTCCAGATAAATCGGAAAAGTGATCAACCAGGTCCTTTATACGAGGGAGAGTAGTATCTGTTTGATGAATAAAAACCAGAATATCATCTGCATAAAGGGATACACGATCATGCTTCCCCATTATGCCAAAACCAGCCACCTCCGGATCTTGTCTTATCATAACCGCTAGAGGTTCAATATAAATATTGAATAAGAGGGGGGAGAGGGGACAACCTTGGCGAGTGCCTCTTCCCAAAGTAAAACTCTCTGTCATTGAATCATTGATCCTAATCCTGGCAACTGGGGAGTTGTAAAGTAACTGGACCATCGCAATAAATCTTGGGCCAAAGCCCATTTTTTTCATTATCTCCCAGAGAAAAATCCACTCCACCCTGTCGAAGGCTTTTGTAGCATCCAACGACAGGATGGAGCGGGCATCACGCCCCGGGGATTGAATATTCATAAATAACCTATGCAAATTGTGCTGGGTGCCCCTATTTGGCATAAAGCCATTTTGATCTGGGTGAATAATCGTGGGCATAACCCGCGAGAGCCTCCTAGCCAGAACTTTTGATAGTAGCTTAGCGTCAGTATTTAATAAGGATATTGGTCTATAGGAGCTCAGTTCTACCGGATCTTTATCCTTTTTTAGAATTAAAACAATGAGAGCCTCCATCATGGAATGTGGTAGTTTCCCTCCCTGAGTTGCTTGGGAGAAAACCTCTAACAACTGGGGGAGAATCACATCACTATACTTGCGATAGACCTCATATGGAAGGCCATCTGCCCCTGGCGATGAGTTCCCCGAGACCGACCCAAGGGCCTCCTGCAACTCAGTAAGAGACAGCTCCTCCTCCAGATATCCCCTCTGAGCTTCATTTAACGTAGAGAGTGGAATTCTCTCTAGGAACCGCATCGCCAGCCCAGATGACAAACCAGGAGAGGATCTGTATATCTGGGCAAAGTATTGTAAAAAGGTATCCCCAATTCCCTCTAAATCTGTTATGGTTTCACCCTCTGCATTACGGATGGAAGTAATGGGTTGTTTTTTCTTGTCTTGTTGTGTAATTATTCTAGCTAAAAGCTTACCCGGGCGTCCAGACTCGATAAAATAATTGAGCCCCTTGAAGAATACCCTGTGGTTTGCTTTCTCTGTTACGTATTTCTCCAAAGAGCAGCTAGCCATCTGCATTCCTTCCCTATTGTACTCAGTGGGGTGGCTAGCATATCGCTCAGCTGTAAGTGCGGCCGTCTTAGCCAGCTCCTCCTCTTTCTTCCTAAATGTTCTTTTTGCAGCGGCAATCTCACTTATAAAGGCCCCCCTCAAATATGCTTTAAAAGCATCCTACAGTGTGTTGATGTTGGCAGAGGGAAGATTCACCTCCCAAAAGGAGGACATCAGTAATTTCATTGACTGTAAATGATCCATGATAGTGAGCCAATATGGATTCAACTTAAATCCTAACCCCCTAGTATCCTTGTTCTTCCCGCTACGAACCTCAACCAGTACGGGTGAGTGATCGGAGACTGTTCTTACTCCATATCGCATCTTACAGGTATTACTCAAGTTGCTCTCATTAGTAAATGCTAGATCGATCCTTGACATTGCTCTACCTCCCCTGCTCACACAGGAATATACTCTCTTTCCTCTACCAAAATATTCCCATATATCCACCACTCCAAGCTCTGTGCAAAATTGAAGCAACGGGGAATTACAGGGATTCCTCCCCCTTTCCGCATCCAATGAGAATCTATCTTTTTTAGGGTCAATGACCGCATTAAAATCCCCCATCAGGATTAAGCGACATTCTGGACTCTTTTCAAAAAAGAGCATTAACTGTAGCAATGGATACATTGAGAATGGCGGAGGTATATAAAAAAAAGCTAAGATATAACTATCACCATACAGCGTGCCATGCAAGAAAATAAATCTACCCTGAGCATCTATATAAGATTTTATAAGGGTAAAGTCTATAGAATTGTGAATAAGAACCGAAACACCCCTAGAGGAGCCACTAAAGGTAGAATGATACGATTGGGAGTGCCATCCCATTGTCAAGCGAGACAAGGTTTCTTTGGTTAAATGAGTTTCTACTATACAGATAATCGCTGGAAGGTATCTTTTTAATGCGTCCATGATCGCTTGTCTTTTAACTCTTTCCCCAAGTCCTCTGACATTCCAGGCTACAATTCTAGTGGACATCCCTCAAGAAAGGAGAAAAAAAAAAAAAACCCGCAAGGTGGGTTCTCTCCCTCCCCCCCTTCTCTTGAACCGCCCGAACTAGTCAGCGAACCTCTAACCTCCGGCCGTTCTCCCCCACCCCCCCCCCCCTCCCCTCCATCCCTATAATCATAGTGGTACACAATTTCAGATGCCCATTTGATCCATCCAATCTGATGCTTGTTGTGATGTCTCAAAAAAAAGGGAAGTCCCGTTATGAATTACTCTTAGTTTCGCTGGATACTGTAGAGAGTATTTAATCTCCTTAGCCGCCAGGCGTTTCTTTATCTCAACAAAATTTCTTCTTCTTTCCTGGGTCTGCCGATCAAAATCAGGAAAGAAGAGCAGTTTAGTGCCCTGGTATTCAATAGGTGTGCATTCTCTTGCTCTTCTCAAGATCATATCTCTATCCACGGATAATAGTAATTTAATCAAGATTGCACGTGGCGGTCTCCCTGGGGTAGGTTTCCCCCCTGGAATTCGATGGGCTCTTTCTATTTGAAACATGGGAGAGAAGTTATCGCTGCCAAGACTTTTCAAGACCACCTCTTTTAATAGTTCCTCTAGCTGTCGGCCTTCAGCTCCTTCTGGAAAACCAATTATACGAACGTTATTACGCCTTGACCTATTTTCTAAATCCTCTAACTTATTTTGAAATGCTTGATTTTCTGAGGCAAGAAGCAGAGTTTTAGATTTTAACATGCCCATTTCAGTTTGCAAAGAATCAACAGTTTTCTCCACATTCAAGACTCGATCCCGAATCTTTACTAGATCGTCTCTTATTAGTGAAATATCACTCTGCACTGACCCCAATTGAGTGGACATTTCTTGCACTAAAGTGCCATTATTTTCCACAGCGCATAAGATTTTATCCAAAACGGATGGGTCATATTCAGTTCGTATTGGTGCAGAGAGACTTTCCTCGCCTACCTCCTGGTCTACCTCCTCCATTCCATCCATTCCATCCTCAGAAAGTTCCTCGTTTTGGGAAATTTTGGCATTTTTTTTCACCTTGGCGGGAGGTTTAGTTTTAGCTGGATTCTTTTAATTTAAAAAAGGCGATTTCAGAAACTTGTCGATTTTGTTCTCCGGGGTCTTAGCCCCAAGCTTAATTACGGAAGAGTCAACTGAGCATAGCTTTGGGGCCATTCTCCCCCCCAAAATTTTTTTTTCCTTTTTTTTCCCCCCTTCTTTTTCTCTCTTTCTTCTCACCTCTCCTTCTTCCTCCCCTCCCCCTCTGCTTAAATTTCTGCTTGAGTTTTCCCCACAGCTTTTTTTCCCCTTTTTTTTTTTTTTTTTTCCTACCCCCGCCTTTATCTTTTCTTTTATACTGTCCTTTATGTTTCTTTCTTTTCTCCCCTCCTGTTTTTTCCCCTTTTAACCCTTTTCCTACCCTTTATTTTTCCCTCTTTTCTCTTTCCTTCTGTAACACAAAATTTCAGCAAAAAGAAAGAGAAACAAGAACTATGCCCTCATTGCAGCTTTATGCACTGCTAACCCTTCTTTTGCAACGCTATAGCAGAAAAAACAACAGTGCAGTGGGTAAAAAATTAATGGAATAGGGTTTTCTGTTCTCACGTGTCCAAAGTCTCGTATCCGGAACCTTAATCCCAATATAGTCCGTAGCTATGATGATGGATCCAAGCCAAGGGGAAAGGAGACAGGAGTATCCATGAAATAGCAGCAGGGCATCCAGCAAGTGGCAGCAGAGCAGCAGTCCAGCAGCAGGAAGAGGCAGAAGGGTGGAACCAAACAGAACAGACGGCCCGACAGCGAGGAAACCAAGAGGACAGCAGGCAGGGCAGGCACCAAGAAAAAGCCCATTGACCAAAGGCAGCAGTGGAGCAGCAGGCGGCAGACGGCAGACAGAGGAGCAAGGCAGCGAAGGAGCCAAATCCAGGGGCAGTCCAGGGGCAGAGCGACACCCACAGACCGAACCAGGTAAGTTGGAGCGTCGCGGATCACGCTCGTAGCATCAGCTTGTTCGGCCGCAGCTGTTTCAGCATCAGCTGTTCGGCATCAACCTGGAGGGGGGGAGAGGCCAGCACGGGGGAATCGAGACGCGACGCACTCACGTCATCCCGCCAGCTCTCTGTTATCTCAGTCTCTATAATTAACTGTAATTAACACCTAAGTCCGCCACTTTTCCAAATACGGAGGAGACGCGAATCGTGGGGTCCATATACCCCAAAGGGACAATAATATTGCACATAAACTAGTAGATTGGAGATCCATCCAACAGAAGGACTATTATATATATATATATATATATATATATATATATACATATATATTTTAGTGAATATTTTTAGATTATTTTAGTAAGTGTTAATTATTCCGGATTTTTATGGTATATGTTATATGCAACATGTATATATTTTATATGTTTTATATCTAATTGATCGTATATGCTGCAGAATCATTGTTAATAAACTGTGTGGTCTCATATATAGCGAGAGTGCCCAGTATTTTGTTAACCTATGTTCATTATGTGTATGTATCACCTATGATACTGGATCTCCTCCCCTGGACCGCTGAATGGTTCCCATTCCAGGCTCCAGGTGCGGACACTTTGCTGATTAGAGGGGGTTGGACCTTGTGCTACATAAAAAGGAATGGTTTTAATATGTGTGTTATGTCTTGATGAAGGGCTGGATTTTGTAGCCCGAAACATGTTACTACACCTTTTCCTGTGATTTTGTTGGATTTTATATGATGAGCCAATAAAGAACAATTTTTTACTCCACAAGAAGCTGGATTCTCTCTTTCTGTTGAACTCAAGATGTACCCATGGCGGATCTGGCTCCAATAGTCTGCTTGCGGTGTCAGGAGCCTGGCCATGTAAGGGCTGAGTGTCCCCATCGGGTTGAGCCCATGGGCACTAACTATGGCTACCGTCAGTCGCTATATGCCAGGAGGCTGTGTGCAACAGGTACCCCAGGGTCTCTAGATCACTCGTGTCAGGTGGAAGTGGGAGACACTCCGGCAGAGTGTCTGCTGGACTCAGGGAGTCTGGTGACCCTAGTAAGGGCTACCCTGGTGCAGTCCACTGAGTATACTGGCCGTAAAGTCGGTGTGATGTGCATCCACGAAGACTTAAAAGACTACCCCACCACGCTGGTGTTTCTAACCACGGTGGCCAGTAGATGGACCCATGAGGTATCTGTCGCCACAAATCTACATTATGAACTCATAATAGGGAGAGACTTCCCGGGCACTGTGGCCTGCTATGAGAGTGACTGATACCCATGAGACAGGGGTAACCCTAGCAGAGCCCAGCTCAGGGGGGAGACCAGAACCCTGGGAACCTGAGACCGAAGGGCCTTCGGTGGAAGAGGGGGAGACAACCCCGCTGTGATGGTGGGAGACGTGGAGGACTTGCCGCCGGGTCCTGAATTGGCAGACCTCAATTTCTCTGGGGATAATTTTGGCACCGCCTAACGTCGGGACCCAACCCTTTCCCGCGCCTGGGAAAATGTGTTAATAGTAGATGGTGAACCACAACAACCTGGGGCAGAGTCAGTCTTTCCTCGTTTTGTGGTTCATCAATATATGTTGTATGTATCGGGTTTTATTTCTGGTGCCGACCGTGGACAGTAAGTTCCTGGCTAGGTGGCAGGGGCCCTACGAGGTACTCGAGAAATCTGGAGATGTAAACTACAAGGTACACCAGCCAGGGCGACGAAAGCCGGAGCAGGTTTACCATGTGAATTTACTCACACCATGAAAAGATAGGGAAACCTGTACAGAAGACAGCCCGCGGCCGGGTTTTCTAGGAGAAGAGGTTCCAGACCCTCTGTCTGATGCAAGAGAGGCGGCTGCTACAGTAAAAATTGCTGACAGCCTCTCCTCTAAACAGACTCAGGAGGCCAGGGAGTTCATTAGATGGAACACGGATATGTTCTCATACCTCCCTGGACGCACTTCCATAATCCAGCATGACATGGTCACTGAGCCTCAGGCAAAATTTCGATTAAACCCATACCGGGTGCCCGAGGCTCGGCGACAAGCCATCTCAGAGGAGGTGCAGCTATTGTTGCAGCTAGACGTCATTGAGGAGTCAAAACGTGACTGGATCAATCCTATAGTATTGATACCCAAGCCGGACGGGACGTTGCGGTTTTGTAACGACTTTCGAAAACTTAACAAGGTTTTTAAATTCGAGGCGCATCCCATGCCCCGGGTCAATGAGCTCATCGAGAGGTTAGGACAAGCCCAGTATTTTTCTGTTTTGGACCTAATGAAAGGGTACTGGCAGGTGCCCTTAACGGAGGCTGCCAAAGAGAAAACTGCCTTCATTACGCCTGAGGGGCTGTATCAATATAAGGTCTTATCCTTTGGTCTGCATGGCGCCCCCGCCACTTTTTAGCAACTAATGGACATTGTGCTTCGTCCACATCGTCGGTACACTTCGGGATAAATGGACGATATTGTCATCCACAGTACCGACTGAGAAAGTCACCTACCCAAAGTACAGGTTGTAGTGGACTCCCTTCTGAAAGCTGGCCTAACCGCTAACCCAAAAAAATGTGCAATAGGGTTAGAAGAGACTAAGTACCTGGGGTATGTCATTGGGCGCGGAGTCATCAAACCCCAAGTGAACAAAATAGGGGCGATACGGAATTGGCCCTGACCTGTCACCACTAGGCAAATAAAGTTATTGGGAATGGTGGGCTATTACATAAGAGTTTGTTCCCCACTTTGCTACTCTACCCACGCCCTTGACAGGACTCTTGAAGGGACACAAGTCAGTGATGGTTCGCTGGGATGATCGGGTGGAAGAGGCTTTCTCCGCTTTGAAGTCAGCCCAGTGCGGGTCCCCGGTTTTGGTGATGCCTGACTTTAAAAGGGAGATTATAGTACAGACCGATGCCTCCAAAGTAGGCCTCGGTGCTGTACTGTCTCAGGACCTCAACAGGGAGGAGCATCCCGTTGTCTTCCTCAGCCGTAAGCTCACTCCAGCCGAGATCCGGTATAGTATAGTGGAGAGAGAGTGCCTGGCTATCAAGTGGGCACTAGAATCTCTCCTCTATTATTTATTGGGGAGAAAATTCCGCCTGGTGACTGACCACTCTCCTCTCAAGTGGATGAGCCAGGCCAAGGACAGAAATGCCCGGGTCACCCGATGGTTTCTCTCCCTACAAAACTTTACGTTTTCGGTGGAACACAGGGCAGGCCAGTTACAGGGAAACGCGGATACCCTGTCCCGGGTACACTGTCTGGCGTGTGTTCACCCCCTCAGGGTTGAACAAAGGGGGGGGGGGGCATGTGACACAGTGAGAGGTTTGGTCTGGGAAAACAGGTATTTTCCTCCCAGCTTGTGCTGCTGGGCTGATTTACAGCCAGGTGAGGTCAAATACCGGACCGGATTTTAAATGCCGGTCTGGGTTTTGGCAGCACTTGGCTGTCATTAACCACCTCCGGACCGCCTAACGCAGATTCGCGTTCCGGAGGTGGCAGCCCTGCGCACAGTCACGCATATATGCGTCATCTCGCGAGACGCGAGATTTCCTGTGAACGCGCGCACACAGGCGCGCGCGCTCACAGGAACGGAAGGTAAGCGAGTGGATCTCCAGCATGCCAGCGGCGATCGTTCGCTGGCAGGCTGGAGATCCGAATTTTTTAACCCCTAACAGGTATATTCGACGCTGTTTTCATAACATCGTCTAATATACCTCCTACCTGGTCCTCTGGTGGTCCCTTTTGTTAGGATCGACCACCAGAGGACTCAGGTAGGTCAGTACAGTCGCACCAAACACCACACTACACTACACTACACCCCCCCCCGTCACTTATTAACCCCTTATAAACCCCTGATCACCCATGATCACCCCATATAAACTCCCTGATCACCCCCCTGTCATTGATTACCGCCCTGTCATTGATCACCCCCCTGTCAGGCTCCGTTCAGACGTCCGTATGATTTTTACGGATCCACGGATACATGGATCGGATCCGCAAAACGCATACGGACGTCTAAATGGAGCCTTACAGGGGGGTGATCAATGACAGGCGGGTGATCACCCATATACACTCCCTGATCACCCCCTGTCATTGATCACCCCCCTGTCATTGATCACCCCCCTGTAAGGCTCCATTCAGACGTCCGCATGATTTTTACGGATCCATGGATACATGGATCGGATCCGCAAAACACATGCGGACGTCTGAATGGAGCCTTACAGGGGGTGATCAATGACAGGCGGGTGATCACCCATATACACTCCCTGATCACCCCCCTGTCATTGATCACCCCCCTGTAAGGCTCCATTCAGACGTCCGCATGTGTTTTGTGGATCCGATCCATGTATCCATGGATCCGTAAAAATCATGCGGATGTCTGAATGGAGCCTTACAGGGGGGGTGATCAGTGACAGGGGGGTGATCACCCTGATCACCCCCTGTCATTGATAACCCCCCTGTAAGGCTCCATTCAGACGTCCGCATGTGTTTTGTGGATCCGATCCATGTATCCATGGATCCGTAAAAAATCATGCGGATGTCTGAATGGAGCCTTACAGGGGGGGGTGATCAGTGACAGGGGGGTGATCACCCTGATCACCCCCTGTCATTGATAACCCCCCTGTAAGGCTCCATTCAGACGTCCGCATGTGTTTTGCAGATCCGATCCATGGATCCGTAAAAATTATACGGACGTCTGAATGGAGCCTTACCAGGGGGGTGATCAATGACAGGGGGGTGATCCGGGAGTCTATATGGGTGATTACCCCCCTGTCATTGATCACCCCCCTGTCATTGATCACCCCCCCCTGTCATTGATCACCCCCCCCCTGTAAGGCTCCATTCAGACATTTTTTTTGGCACAAGTTAGCGGAATTTTTTTTTTTGTTTTTGTTTTTTCTTACTAAGTCTCATATTCTACTAACTTGTGTCAAAAAATAAAATCTCACATGAACTCACCATACCCCTCACAGAATCCAAATGCTTAAACATTTTTAGACATTTATATTCCAGACTTCTTCTCACGCTTTAGGGCCCCTAAAAAGCCAGGGCAGTATAAATACCCCACATGTGACCCCATTTCGGAAAGAAGACACCCCAAGGTATTCGCTGAGGGGCATATTGAGTCCATGAAAGATTGAAATTTTTGTCCTAAGTTAGCGGAAAGTGAGACTTTGTGAGAAAAAAACCCCAAAAATCAATTTCCGCTAACTTATGCAAAAAATAAAAAATTTCTAGGAACTCGCCAGGCCCCTCATTGAATACCTTGGGGTGTCTTCTTTCCAAAGTGGGGTCACATGTGGGGTATTTATACTGCCCTGGCTTTTTAGGGGCCCGAAAGTGTGGGAAGAAGTCTGGGATCCAAATGTCTAAAAATGCCCTCCTAAAAGGAATTTGGGCCCCTTTGCGCATCTAGGCTGCAAAAAAGTGTCACACATCTGGTATCGCCGTACTCAGGAGAAGTTGGGGAATGTGTTTTGGGGTGTCATTTTACATATACCCATGCTGGGTGAGAAAAATATCTTGGTCAAATGCCAACTTTGTATAAAAAAATAGGAAAAGTTGTCTTTTGCCAAGATATTTCTCTCCCCCAGCATGGTTATATGTAAAATGGCACCCCAAAACATATTCCCCAACTTCTCCTGAGTACGGCGATACCAGATGTGTCACACTTTTTTGCAGCCAAGGTGGGCAAAGGGGCACATATTCCAAAGTGCACCTTTCGGATTTCACCGGCCATTTTTTACAGATTTTGATTGCAAGGTACTTCTTACACATTTGGGCCCCTAAATTGCCAGGGCAGTATAACTACGCCACAAGTGACCCCATTTTGGAAAGAAGACACCCCAAGGTATTCCGTGAGGGGCATGGCGAGTTCCTAGAATTTTTTATTTTTTGTCGCAAGTTAGTGGAATATGAGACTTTGTAAGGAAAAAAGAGAAAAAAAAAAAAATCATAATTTTCTGCTAACTTGTGACAAAAAATAAAAAATTCTAGGAACTCGCCATGCCCCTCACGGAATACCTTGGGGTGTCTTCTTTCCAAAATGGGGTCACTTGTGGCGTAGTTATACTGCCCTGGCAATTTAGGGGCCCAAATGTGTGAGAAGTACCTTGCAATCAAAATGTGTAAAAAATGGCCTGCAAAATCTGAAAGGTGCACTTTGGAATATGTGCCCCTTTGCCCACCTTGGCAGCAAAAAAGTGTGACACATCTGGTATCGCCGTACTCAGGAGAAGTTGGGGAATGTGTTTTGGGGTGTCATTTTACATATACCCATGCTGGATGAGAGAAATATCTTGGCAAAAGACAACTTTTCCCATTTTTTTATACAAAGTTGGCATTTGACCAAGATATTTTTCTCACCCAGCATGGGTATATGTAAAATGACACCCCAAAACACATTCCCCAACTTCTCCTGAGTACGGCGATACCAGATGTGTGACACTTTTTTGCAGCCAAGGTGGGCAAAGGGGCACATATTCCAAAGTGCACCTTTTGGATTTCACCGGTCATTTTTTACAGATTTTGATTGCAAAGTACTTCTCACACATTTGGGCCCCTAAATTGCCAGGGCAGTATAACTACGCCACAAGTGACCCCATTTTGGAAAGAAGACACCCCAAGGTATTCCGTGAGGGGCATGGCGAGTTCCTAGAATTTTTTATTTTTTGACGCAAGTTAGTGGAATATGAGACTTTGTAAGAAAAAAAAAAAATAATAAATCATCATCATTTTCCGCTAACTTGTGACAAAAAATAAAAAGTTCTATGAACTCACTATGCCCATCAGCAAATACCTTAGGGTGTCTACTTTCCGAAATGGGGTCATTTGTGGGGGTTTTCTACTGTTTGGGCATTGTACAACCTCAGGAATCATGACAGGTGCTCAGAAAGTCAGAGCTGTTTCAAAAAGCGGAAATTCACATTTTTGTACCATAGTTTGTAAATGCTATAACTTTTACCCAAACCATTTTTTTTTGCCCAAACATTTTTTTTTTATCAAAGACATGTAGAACAATAAAATTGGCGAAAAATTTATATATGGATGTCGTTTTTTTTGCAAAATTTTACAGCTGAAAGTGAAAAATGTCATTTTTTTGCAAAAAAATCGTTACATTTTGATTAATAACAAAAAAAGTAAAAATGTCAGCAGCAATAAAATACCACCAAATGAAAGCTCCATTAGTGAGAAGAAAAGGAGGTAAAATTCATTTTGGTGGTAAGTTGCATGACCGAGCGATAAACGGTGAAAGGAGTGTAGTGCCGAAGTATAAAAAGTGCTCTGGTCATGAAGGGGGTTTCACCTAGCGGGGCTGAAGTGGTTAAATAGGCAGCTGGGCTCAGAAGCCATGTCTCGGTGTTGGGATCTGGGAGCATTGCGTCTGGATGAAGGGTTGCTACCTGTTTGGCGTGAAAACAGGTTGGTGCCGCTATCAGCAAGGACTCTTTGAGACAGAATTGCCGCATGGTGTGAATTACCACCAACACAGCAATGTGAATTTTTGCTTGATTATGACTTCTTGTTTTGTCACTTGCCTAAAGTGTGAATAAAACACTGAACTGTTTGATCCAAAGAACTTGTTGTTGCCTCTATACTGCGTCCGCTAATCCTGTCTACCAGAGCGAGTCCCCACAATATATATATATTGTAGGAAAGTGCAAGGGGCCGTCATTGACGGAAGATATGTGTCACCGGTAATTTTAAGTGTGAGCGGCAGCTAGTGCTGACTGACACTATTGGTTATTTAGTGTGGCTGTAAAGCCGATCCGGGCCGGGTCTTACTGGGAGCAGCCAAAGTGCAGGGTGGGTGTCAGTTCTCTACCTTCCAGGCCAGGTTTTGGTTTGGTATAAAAACTTAGCCAGCAGTCTCAGCTGGGTGCGGATTATCCTCCATCTGATAGTGGAGCTTTGTCAGTCTGGGTGTTGGAGCCTGAGACTTTGGGCCGGGACTAAGGTCTGCTATAGTGTTTGGGAAAAAGCACGTGGATATCTGCTTCACCCTAGGACTTATGTGCTGCAGCCTGGTGTGAACAAACACCAGACTCAAGGTGACTGTTTTTCCCTGAAACTGCCTTTTTGTTGTTGTCACTTTACTTATGTGTGAATAAAACACTGAACTATTTAAGTTAAAGACGTTTTCGTTGCCTCTGTACTGCGTCCGCAAGCCTTTCTGCCAGAGCAAATCCCCATAATATCTATATATATATATATATATATATATACATACATATATACACTCACCTAAAGAATTATTAGGAACACCATACTAATACGATGTTGGACCCCCTTTTGCCTTCAGAACTGCCTTAATTCTACGTGGCATTGATTCTACAAGGTGCTGATAGCATTCTTTAGAAATGTTGGCCCATATTGATAGGATAGCATCTTGCAGTTGATGGAGATTTGAGGGATGCACATCCAGGGCACGAAGCTCCCGTTCCACCACATCCCAAAGATGCTCTATTGGGTTGAGATCTGGTGACTGTGGGGCCCATTTTAGTACAGTGAACTCATTGTCATGTTCAAGAAACCAATTTGAAATGATTTGAACTTTGTGACATGGTGCGTTATCCTGCTGGAAGTACATGGTGGTCATGAAGGGATGGACATGGTCAGAAACAATGCTCAGGTAGCCCGTGGCATTTAAACGATGGCCAATTGGCACTAAGGGGCCTAAAGTGTGCCCAGAAAACATCCCCCACACCATTACACCACCACCACCAGCCTGCACAGTGGTAACAAGGCATGATGGATACATGTTCTCATTCTGTTTACGCCAAATTCGGACTCTACCATTTGAATGTCTCAACAGAAATCGAGACTCATCAGACCAGGCAACATTTTTCCAGTCTTCAACAGTCCAATTTTGGTGAGCTCGTGCAAATTGTAGCCTCTTTTTCCTATTTGTAGTGGAGATGAGTGGTACCCGGTGGGGTCTTCTGCTGTTGTAGCCCATCCGCCTCAAGGTTGTGCGTGTTGTGGCTTCACAAATGCTTTGCTGCATACCTCGGTTGTAACGAGTGGTTATTTCAGTCAACGTTGCTCTTCTATCAGCTTGAATCAGTCGGCCCATTCTCCTCTGACCTCCAGCATCCACAAGGCATTTTCGCCCACAGGACTGCCGCATACTGGATGTTTTTCCCTTTTCACACCATTCTTTGTAAACCCTAGAAATGGTTGTGCGTGAAAATCCCAGTAACTGAGCAGATTGTGAAATACTCAGACCGGCCCGTCTGGCACCAACAACCATGCCACGCTCAAAATTGCTTAAATCACCTTTCTTTCCCATTCTGACATCCAGTTTGGAGTTCAGGAGATTGTCTTGACCAGGACCACAACCCTACATGCATTGAGGCAACTGCCATGTGATTGGTTGACTAGATAATCACATTAATGTGAAATAGAACAGGTGTTCCTAATAATTCTTTAGGTGAGTGTATATATATATATCTAAGGGCTAATACACACAAACGTATTTTCTTTCCATGTCTGTTTATTTTATTTTGCGGACCATATTCAGAACCATTCATTTCAATGGGTCCACAAAAAAATGGAAGTTATTCCGCAAGCATTCTGTTTCCGTATGTCCGTTCAGCAAAATAATAGAACATGTCCTATTATTGTCCACATTACGGACAAGGATAGGTCTGTTCTATTAGGGGCCAGCTGTTCCGTTTTGCAAAACATGGAATGCACACGGACGTTATCTGTATTTTTTTGCAGATCCGTTTTTTGCGGACCTCAAAATACATACGGTCGTGTGCATGAGCCCTAATGGGACAGACCCTATGATTTAGAGTGGTGCTGTTCCAGGCAGATATCAGCCATGTATTTCTAATTTAACTTAAGCCAAGGATTTGAAGTAACGGATGACTTTTTAGGGAATATTACAAGTTTCCCATTTTTACGCCTAAAGATATTCCTGGTCAATAAAGAAAATTAATTGAAATAACAGAGAACACCAGATAAATCCGTGATCCAGTGTCTAATATAAATCGCCTTAAACACACAGAGAAAGAGAAAAAAAAACATGTAAAACACTGCGGTTCTCACTTCAAAGGTCTGAGAACATTTACAATGCTGATCACCATTTGTTGGTCATAAAGAGTAAACATCTGTTTCTTAACTATAGGCTTATGACACAGAACAGCTGGAAAAGCGCCCGTCCGGATTATCATATTGATCAAACACAGAGGATTATAACAGAGATCTGGACATTAAATCTTATTATATCAAATAAAAAATAATTTGAAACAAACAAATTCACAAACTGAGAGGAGGAGAAATATCACTGTCAGAAGTTCCATACATACAACATACAGTACATTGGGGCCCAGGGAACTGAGAAAACTGCTGCAAAAGTTAGATTTGGGACACGTGTGGCTGAAACAATGAAAACTTTTGTGGCATGTGCTCATGGTACAGACTGAATTCTGTCTTTTATTCCAGGGGAGCCAGGAACAGATCATCAGAGAATGAATAAGAAATCAATTGTTTAAAATAAGATATAGTGTGTGCCAGAAATCAGCTAATCATCCTCATATATGTACAATAATATAACTACTATAATACTGGTCCTATGTACAAGAATATAACTACTATAATACTGCTCCTATGTACAAGAATATAACTACTATAATACTGCTCTTATGTACAGGAATATAACTACTATAATACTGCTCCCTATGTACAGGAATATAACTACTATAATACTGCTCCTATGTACAAGAATATAACTACTATAATACTGCTCCTGTGTACAAGAATATAACTACTATAATACTGCTCCTATGTACAAGAATATAACTACTATAATACTGCTCCAATGTACAAGAATATAACT
Organism: Bufo gargarizans; assembly: GCF_014858855.1. Taxonomy (NCBI): domain Eukaryota; kingdom Metazoa; phylum Chordata; class Amphibia; order Anura; family Bufonidae; genus Bufo; species Bufo gargarizans. Next base: position 457,797,375 of record NC_058084.1, on the reverse strand, counting down.
ACTATAATACTGCTCCTATGTACAAGAATATAACTACTATAATACTGCTCCTATGTACAAGAATATAACTACTATAATACTGCTCCTATGTACAAGAATATAACTACTATAATACTGCCTCCTATGTACAAGAATATAACTACTATAATACTGCTCCTATATACAAGAAAATAGCTACTATAATACTGCCTCCTATGTACAAGAATATAGCTACTATAATACTGCTCATATGTACAAGACTATAACTACTATAATACTGCTCCTATGTACAAGACTATAACTACTATAATACTGCTCCTATGTACAAGAATATAACTACTATAATACTGCTCCTATGTACAAGAATATAACTACTATAATACTGCCTCCTATGTACAAGAATATAACTACTATAATACTGTGCCTATGTACAAGAATATAACTACTATAATACTGCTCCTATGTACAAGAATATAACTACTATAATACTGCCTCCTATGTACAAGAATATAACTACTATAATACTGTGCCTATGTACAAGAATATAACTACTATAATACTACTCCTATGTACAAGAATATAACTACTATAATACTGCCTCCTATGTACAAGAATATAACTACTATAATACTGTGCCTATGTACAAGAATATAACTACTATAATACTGCTCCTATGTACAAGAATATAACTACTATAATATTTTTCTCCTATGTACAAGAATATAACTACTATAATATTTTTCTCCTATGTACAAGAATATAACTACTATAATACTGCTCCTATGTACAAGAATATAACTACTATAATACTGCTCCTATGTACAAGAATATAATTACTATAATACTGCCTCCTATGTACAAGAATATAACTACTATAATACTGCTCCTATATACAAGAATATAACTACTATAATACTGCTCCTATGTACAGAAATATAACTACTATATTTCTGCTCCTATGTACAAGAATATAACTACTATATTTCTGCTCCTATATACAAGAATATAACTACTATAATACTGTCTTTAGACTGATTAGTTTGATATAAATGTTATTTGTGGCTTTTTTCTCCTATCAGTAAGAATCTATGAGAAGTCGGAGAACATTTGTCCAGTTCAGGAGGAAACGTTCATGGCTCTAAGATGCTTTTCATTACACGCAGTTATTCTTGTATAGTCATTGTACAGGGGACCCCACAATGGAGGCTGCTGTGTCCTCCTGGAGGTCTGGGCTTCTCCTCTGTCACATAATGAGCCTCTAGGTCCTGTACATAACACAGAATACTTGTTTCTCCTGTGAGTTGAATCTTTCATTGTGCGGAGGTTTCTTTGAGGCCTCTATCTGTGGTATCTAAGTATTTTTGGTTATTCCTGCCTCTTCTGCTGCAATGTCAATTAGGAGCAGCAATTGAGTTTCTGAGGAGCTGAACCATTTGAGATACAAGAGGAACATTTTTTGTGAGGATAATTTGCTGAAGGGCAGTTTTTAATTTAACCCCTTCACATCCTTCAACATGCATGAACATCAGGGTGGTCCTGCTACATCACCCTCTGGTGGGTGATTAGCTTCACCAACTCAGCTCTGCTACATTTTTGTTTGAAAAATCACACATCATCCAATCTTGGATAAATGTGGCGTTGTCCCGTCTCTTGTCTCTTTTAGATGGTATAAATGGAGGGTAGGTGTCTGGGTCCCTCATCACTGTCATATTCAGGGCAAGATGAGAGCTCATCACTTTTACACAGACTTTACACAGACAGACGGAACGTGAATGGTGAACGTTGAGGTCTTAAAGTTGCAATGATCCATGGAAAAAAGTATGCAAATGAGTCCTCCTCCAGAAGAAGGAAAACGGTCTCTAGAGCCACCTATTAGGAACTTCTTTGTAATCAATGTCCGACACAGAAATGTGAGACACGACTATGGATCTGAACCAAGCTAAAGCCGCCTTTAAAGAGAAGAGACCCCCATCTATTGAGAGATCCGTCGGTTTGGGGATTTTGCCTTTCATTAGTACAAGCAGAGCACTGGTCCACTGGAAGAAAACCCTGGGATGCGGCTTTTAAGGATGCTCTAGGTCAGTGATGGCTAACCTTGGCACTCCAGCTGTGGTGAAACTACGACTCCCAGCATGCTTCATTTATTTCTATAGAGTTCTGAGTGCAGCCAAGCAAGCGGGGCATCTTGGGAGTTGTAGTTTACCACCTAGTAGTGATGGCTAACCTTGGCACTCCAGCTGTCGTAAGAGACGACCTCGACACTTTGCTTCCAGCTGGAAGGAGTAGCTGCCCTTTCCCCTGAGGAGTCACAGATACCGCTTTCCTTCCAGTGGCAACCAAGTCAGCAATAAAGGGGAGGGACAGCATAGTTTAAAGGGGTAGGACGCACTTTTTTATAAGATAGATGAGATATAGATAGATAGATACATAGAAAGATAGATAGATATGAGCAGTGATGAGCGGCAGGGGCAATATTCGAATTTGCGATACTTCGTGAATATTTGGGCATAGATTCGTCATATATTCGAGAATTCGTGATCTCCAGTCAAAATGTGCAATCGGAAAATTTGCGATAAAAATTTGCGATAAATATTCGCAATCAACACTACTCCTAAAGTCAAAGATATTGCAGCCTTCTCATTGCCCCTTAAGCAGGAAGCAATGAAGGATCATGGGTAGTGATGAAAAAAAAATCTAGAATATTTGCGATTACAAAGATATAGCACTATGTTCTAGATATTCGCAAATTCTCCAAGTGCCAATATTCGCCATAAAAATTTGCGATTAGAATATTTGCAATCAATAATAGATATGAGATAGATTAGATAGATAGATAGATAATAGAATAATAGATAGATAGATAATAGATAGATAAAAATAGTTTTTCTACATAGTTGCTATGGTAGCTTGCACCTGCAATTATCTCTGAAGGTGCTGTTACATTTTTTTTTAATTATGTACAGATAGATAGATAATAGATAGATAGATAGATAGATAATAGATAGATAGATAGATAATAGAATAATAGATAGATAGATAATAGATAATAGATAGGAAAGATAGATAATAGATAGATAGATTAATAGATAGATAATAGATAGATAATAGAATAATAGATAGATAGATAATAGAATAATAGATAGATAGAATGTTCCAATATTGTACATATTGGCCTATCCATATGCATGAATTTTAGCTATAGAACTAGGTGCTTTTTTCTACCGGAGATCACAATGGGACCCTGCATTTCACCTCCTAGATAAGGACTTACATTCCCTCTTTCCTGGGGAGCCCTGTCTGACCTGTAATTCTCCACCAGCCGGTGGTCTGCACGAGGAGAATGGTGCAGCCCTAGACGTAGATCAGAGGTCTCTCATCTAGTAAACCGCGCTCTGCACTGATGAGCGGCAAGAAGACCCAAACAGCTGTCTGCAGATGGTTGTCTTTTTCTTATGGTAAATATACTGGTTTTGGCTCATGTTTCGGATGCTGACTTAGGTCTAGTTCACACTTCAGTGTTTTGACCAAACATTTCCATCAGCGACTGTGAGCCAAAAGCAGGTGCAGGTCGGAGATACAGAACAGAAGCTAATCTTTCCATCATATCTCATTCCCGTGGAGGCTCCACTCCTGTGTGCACAAGGCCTTGCAGAGCAGCCGTCCATCAGGTGTCAGCAGAGAGGCCTCCGTCCTCCGGGGTTTGTTTACATCTCTGGAAAGAATCATCAACAACAATGTATCGAAATGTTTCATCCATTTCTAGGGATTCAGTCTCCGATCCAGTGCCTCCATGAGAGAGATGTCCAAGCCCAGACCTGTCCAGGGTTTGACAAGTCTGATAATGGGAGGAGGGGGGTAAATGTCTGGTTAGTGAGAATGACGCCCCCTGGAGAGGAAATATCCGGACTGGAAACGTGTGTTTGATTTGGAGAAAGTGGAATCTCCGGAGAAACAAAGGTCACCGGGAGCAGCCGCCCGAGGAGCGAGGGCTCGTGTTCAGGTACAGACGAGGCTCTACATAAAGGCTACGTGCAAATCATCCACATCCTTCCTATATGATCAGGCCTGGGACAAAACTGAGGGATTTAACCCCATAACAACCACAAGATTTTGTTCTTAAACTGCAGCATAACTGGGAAGTAATGTGCCCTACAGCAAACGTCTGCAAGCCCCGGCCAATTACTTTACTATATATAATATTTGCACCCAGTACCTGCATTTTACCACAATAGATCGCTTAAATATAGTGCAGCGGAACATCAAAGGAGCTGTCCCAGTATGAAAACCGCCCTCCTCTACAGGATACCTCTATCCAAGGTTAATAATGTCCAGCTCTTATGAGTATTTGTATCATTATATCCTGGGGGGGGGGGGGGGGAGACTCTTCACATCTGCTCCTCACTTCTATAGATAATTCCATCAGGAGGTCCTGGTCAAAAATAAAATGATCCTCGAATTGGACCCTCATGGACCACAACATTTCTTTAACCTGTGAACAAAGATTCCTTCTAGAATAATCTATTTGGTACAGAGATTAATGTATGTTACATGTGTGTACTGTATATAAGATGGAAAAAGGAAGGGTAGATAGATAGATAATGAGATAGATAGATAGACAGGGCAGTCTTTTACGCAGGGCAAAAAGAGCAGCTGCGTCTTGAGCCCCGCTGGCCACTGGTGACGTGGGGGGCGGCAGGGCACAGGGAGATGAGCGCTTCCATTGTGGAAGCGCTCACCTCCATAGTCATCTGTATCGCCATCCTCAGGACAGCGATACAGATGGTAGTGCTGTGGCGGGGCAGGGGTGGGAGAGGCGTCACCATTCCCCGTTCCTCTGATAGGCTGCAAGCACTATGCCTGTAGCCTATCAGAGGCTAGTGCAGGCGGCGTGATGATGTCATTGCGCCGCTCGATGTCATTGCGCCGCCTGAGCGTACAGCGTGGGACACAGGCCGGAAGAGGCCTGCATCGTATCGCTGCCAGCCTGATGGAGGCAAGTATAAGTGTTTATTTTTTCATATGGTACTACTACTGGCACATGATTGGGGGCATCTATGGGGGTACTTGTTACTGGCACATGATTTGGGGGCATCTATGGGGGTACTTGTTACTGGCGCATGATTGGGTGGCATCTATGGGGGCACTTGTTACCTGCACATGATTGGGGGGCATCTATTGGGGCACCTGTTACTGGCACATGATTGGGGCACTTGTTAGGCTACTTTCACACTTGCGTTCGGAGCGGATCCGTCTGTTGCTCAGACGGATCCGTCCAGACTTTACATTGAAAGTCAATGGGGGACGGATCCGTTTGAAATTGCGCCATATTGTGTCAACGTCAAACAGATCCGTCCCCATTGACTTACATTGAAAGTCTGGACGGATCCGTTTGGCTCCGCACGGCCAGGCAGCGTTCAGGTGTCCGCCTGCTGAGCGGAGGCCAAACGCTGCCAGACTGATGCATTCTGAGCGGATCCGCATCCACTCAGAATGCATTGGGGCCGTACGGATCCGTTCGGGGCCGCTTGTGAGAGCCTTCAAACGGAACTCACAAGCGGAACCCCGAACGCTAGTGTGAAAGTAAGCTTATTGGCACATGATTGGGGCACTTGTTATTGGCACATGATTGCGCCATCTATGGGGGTACTTGTTACTGGCACATGATTGGGGGGCTTCTATGGGAGTACTTGTTATAGGCACATTATTGGTGGGCATCTATGGGGGCACTTCTTACTGGCACATTATTGGGGGCACTATGGGGCATCCACTGAGGCCACAAAGAAGGGGTATTTTATATGGGGGGGCTCTGTATAGGGGAATTTTATACTGGGGCACATTACGGTGGGTACTATGGGGAAGGGGAGAGGGCAGTACTATGGGCTCATCTATGGTGGGCACTAACAAGGGGTATTTTATACTTGCAAATTATGGGGGACACTAAAAGCATCTACTGGGGCACTATATATGGGGCATTTTATATTGGTACATTATGGGGGGCACTAGGAAGAAGGAATGAGAGGAGCACTATGGGGGCATTTACTGGGGGCACTATGTAGGGGTATTTTATACTGGCACATTATGGGGGCACTATGGGGACATTAGCTCAACTGGGGGAATTAAAAGGGGGTATTTTTTGCACTGGTACATTATAAGGAGAATTATTACTACTGGGGGGCATTATGATGGGCTTTATTACTACTGGGGGTCTATGGGGAACATGATTAATAGTATGAGCACTATGGGAGCATTATTACTTCTGGGGCACAGTGGGGACATGTTGGGGGCACAGCCATTTTATTTGATACCTTTGTGCTGGCTCATTTTTTTCCCTCTATATTAAGGGACACTACAGTCACCAGAACCACAACAGCTAAACGTAGTAGTTCTGGTGTCTATAGCGCGTCTCTGCAAGATTTTTAATGTAAACACTGCCTTTTCAGAAAAAAAGTCAGTATTTACATTACTGCCAATTAACCTCGAGTGACACTCATCATTATTACAGTTTACTACTCTACGAGGTGTGTGGATTTTATTTTTGTGTGTGTTGTGGTGGAGGGCGTGAGTGCACGCTGGGGTGTGGGAAGGTGGGATCCAGGGGGCCCAAGTAAATTCTTGCCCAGGGTCCAATCAGTATTAAAGACGGCCCTGTAGACAGACAATGACATAGATACAGATAGATAGATTGATAAATAGACAGATATGCAGCGACCGGGCCGCAGGGGCAATATGTGATTGTTGGTGGGCCGATGAGGGTAGTAGTTGTTTGCTCACTGTTCTGTAGAGCTCCCTGGGCCGGTGTGCAGTGAGGGGAAGGACAGCACCAGTTCCTTCGGGGCACACTCAGTTGTCCAGGGATTCCTGCCAGATGGTGGTTGAGGTGCCCTTTGTGGTGTGGGTTTAAGGTGCCGTGGAGGCAGGGTCCCAGGTGTTCGTGACGCCAGCACCGTTAGGTGCAACGGAAGGTGGTAGAAAGGATGAGGAGTCAATAGTTGTGAACAACGGAACTTTTACTTGATCAATGGTCTCAGAATCATCAGTACAGTTCATTAGTAATTAGCAAAATTAATAATCCAAATATCGGCTCAGCTGTAATCCTTGTCACAGGCGCTTGGCAGAGTTTCCTCTCTAACAGGTGGGAGAGATTCCTTCTTCTATCTGTCTGCACGATGTCCACACTCCAGCAGCCAGGTACTGGATATAATAACTTCTTACTTGTAATTAGCAACGCACAGGGCGGTCTCCCTGACGGCTCGAGTGTTTGAGCCGAAACGTCGCGTCCACATTAGTGATGAGCGGCAGGGGCTATATTAGAATTTGCGATATTTCATAAATATTTGGGCGAATATTCGTCATATATTCGGAAATTTGCGAATTCGAGATTTTTTTCTTGATTGCGAAAAATTGGCAATGTAATATTCGCGTAATGCATGCGAAATACAGGCGTGGGTCACTATAGCTACATTTTCAAAGCTGCAAAAAGTTTCCTGAGACTGGAGAAAATGGTTGGCACAGCAGAACATAAAAAATGGCTTCACATGCAGTTAGAGTGCTCCAATATATTCACGATTGCGCTAATCGGCACTAATGATGCAAATATTTTGGCGCAATACATGAAACTTCAGATTTTAGCAGGTCTGCATGTATGTATGGAAAGCAGAACCTATCAGCTCCACTATATAACTATCTAACCTACACTGACTATCTCCCACTAACTATCTGTATTATACAGTTGCAAGAAAAAGTATGTGAACCCTTTGGAATGATATGGATTTCTGCACAAATTGGTCATAAAATGTGATCTGATCTTCATCTAAGTCACAACAATAGACAATCACAATCTGCTTAACTAATAACACACAAAGAATTACATGTCACCATGTTTTTATTGAACACACCATGTAAACATTCACAGTGCAGGTGGAAAAAGTATGTGAACCCTTGGATTTAATAACTGGTTGAACCTCCTTTGGCAGCAATAACTTCAGCCAAACACTTCCTGTAGTTGCAGATCAGACGTGCACAACGGTCAGGAGTAATTCTTGACCATTCCTCTTTACAGAACTGTTTCAGTTCAGCAATATTCTTGGGATGTCTGGTGTGAATCGCTTTCTTGAGGTCATGCCACAGCATCTCAATCGGGTTGAGGTCAGGACTCTGACTGGGCCACTCCAGAAGGCGGATTTTCTTCTGTTTAAGCCATTCTGTTGTTGATTTACTTCTATGCTTTGGGTCGTTGTCCTGTTGCAATACCCATCTTCTGTTGAGCTTCTGCTGGTGGACAGATGGCCTTAAGTTCTCCTGCAAAATGTCTTGATAAACTTGGGAATTCATTTTTCCTTCGATGATAGCAATCTGTCCAGGCCCTGACGCAGCAAAGCAGCCCCAAACTATGATGCCCCCACCACCATACTTCACAGTTAGGATGAGGTTTTGAGGTTGGTGTGCTGTGCCTCTTTCTCCACACATAGTATTGTGTGTTTCTTCCAAACAACTCAACTTTGGTTTCATGTGTCCACAGAATATTTTCCAGTACTGCTGTGGAACATCCAGGTGCTCTTGTGCAAACTGTAAACGTGCAGCAATGGTTTTTTGGACAGCAGTGGCTTCCTCTGTGGTATCCTCCCATGAAATCCATTCTTGTTTAATGTTTTACGTATTGTAGATTCGCTAACAGGGATGTTAGCATATGCCAGAGACTTCTGTAAGTCTTTAGCTGACACTCTAGGATTCTTCTTCACCTCATTGAGCAGTCAGCGCTGTGCTCTTGCAGTCATCTTTACAGGACGGCCACTCCTAGGGAGAGTAGCAGCGGTGCTGAACTTTCTCCATTTATAGACAATTTTTCTTACCGTGGACTGATGAACAGCAAGGCTTTTGGAGATACTTTTATAACCCTTTCCAGCTTTATGCAAGTCAACAATTCTTAATCGTAGGTCTTCTGAGAGCTCTTTTGTGCGAGGCATCATTCACATCAGGCAATGCTTCTTGTGAAAAGCAAACCCAGAACTGGTGTGTGTTTTTTATAGGGCAGGGCAGCTGTAACCAACACCTCCAATCTCATCTCATTGATTGGACTCCAGTTGGCTGACACCTCACTCCAATTAGCTCTTGGAGATGTCATTAGTCTAGGGGTTCACATACTTTTTCCACCTGCACTGTGAATGTTTACATGGTGTGTTCAATAAAAACATGGTAACATGTAATTCTTTGTGTGTTATTAGTTAAGCAGACTGTGATTGTCTATTGTTGTGACTTAGATGAAGATCAGATCACATTTTATGACCAATTTGTGCAGAAATCCATATCATTCCAAAGGGTTCACATACTTTTTCTTGCAACTGTATTTATAAGATAACTAACTATCTATCTAATGTAATGAGTGGAAAGCACAGAGCACAGCAATGACACTGCTCTCTTTTAGAACTTTAACCCCTTAGGGACTCATGACCTACCGGTACGTCATCGGTTGTTCCGATCACCACTGCCCGGCGGGCAGTGATCGGATTGAGGTGCCTGCTCAAATCATTATTCTAAATATTCGCAAATTCTCAAAGTACCGATATTCACGATTAATATTCGCGATTCTAATATTCGCGCCCAACACTAGTCCATATGGGTGAGTACATTTTTCTCTTACTTTTATTTGAGAGTGCTGCTGATTTTTGCTTTTGTATATTTGGCCGATAGTCCTAGTCCAATTTGGCTCGCACCTCTGTTATTACTTTTTGAACTTTTATTCAGTGCTGCCATCTTTTAATTTTCTAGATAGATAGATAGAAGATAGATTTTTATATTTCTTCCCTCGGTTATACCGGCAGGGCTCGGTTTGGGTGCTGTCGGACAGGCCAGGGGCAGGTGGTGCAGCTGTTGGACGTTTACTGTAAGTTCTATGGTGGGAACTTCGCAGAAATCCTCTCTTCTCAAAATCTGATAAACATCCAGGTGTTCAGTGTTATAATCTACAGAGACCTGTAATCAGCCTGGAGATTATAGCTTTGTGTCTTCTTGGGAGCGTCAGGTATGGCGTAGGTGGGGCAGAGGACGTGGTGGTCACATCAGTCACATCTTGTTTTTTTCCCCATGAACTTTAATTGAAAGAAATGAAGGATTCGGACAGTGATCTCCTGTCTTATAGGAAAGGAATAAAGCACTATAAGGCTGGGTTCACTTCACGTTTTTTCTCATCCGTTTAACATGTAAAAAAATTTATACGTTAAACGGATGCCTCAGACTGATACCATACAGTGGCATCCGTTCCCCATAGAGTTTCATTGTGAAAAAATTTTTATACGTTTTTTATTTTTTACCGGACTGTGCAGGATACAAGAAAGCGGTAAGTTGCGTTTTTGTATTTTTTTTTCCCTAACATGTACGTCAAACGGAGGCTTAAAACGTGATGTGAAACCCCCCTAAGATTGAGCTCACACCACGCGTTACAGGTATCACTGACCCGCTACTTCAGGCGCAAAGTAAAAGGAATACCTGAAGTGTTCAAGTACCTCTAGTTCAGGCCAAGACACTTAGAGGAGAGGGTCGGAGCGAACACAAAACACGTGGCGTCCTCACAATATAGACGGATTATACAATGTTATTCCACATAATCACCGGGATGCAGAAACATCTGCACCCCGGCCCCGATGTCCGGCCCTCTGCCACATAAGAAGTCACCAGAAATATAGATGGGACATGATTTGTGGAGCCCCCTTTAATTTACCCTCCGCCATACTTGGTTGTCGGCTGTTCCCTCCGTTGTGTTCTGTGAGGTCTCTGTAGAGGGTCGGAGGCGTCAGTCTGAGCCTCAACTTCTTCTTGAAGCTCTTTGTGTGAATTTATTATCCCTGACTAGGGATGAGCGAACCTGAACTGCAAAGTTAGGGTTCGTACTGAACTTTGCGGGTTCGGGTACCCGGATCGGAACCCAGACTTTTTCACTGAAGCCCGGGTTCGGTGTTCGGGTCCTTTATAACATGGTTATAGCAGAAGCAGAAAATAATAGTATTCTTAGGGTACTTTCACCAGGGCTTTTTTTTCTCAGAGAAAAGTGTTGTGGAACTCACCCCCCCCTCCCCTGGCCACGCCCCTACCCAGCCCTAGGACCGCCCCCTAAACCACCCCTTTAGAGAACAGGGATGCAAGTAAAATTTGGGGGGCTATAAAAGTCCAGCCCAGCAAAGAAACCCCCCAGATGGGGATGGCACTGTTAATGGGGGATCTGGGGATGGCACTCTTAATGGGGGATCTGTGGATGGCACTGTTATGGGGTGGAGGATCTGTGGATGGCCCTGTTATGGGGGATCTGTGGATGGCATCCACAGATCCTCCATCCTATAACAGTGCCATCCACAGACCCCCCCCATCCTATAACAGTGCCATCCACAGACCCCCCCACCCCATAACAGTGCCATCCACAGACCCCCCACCCCATAACAGTGCCATCCACAGACCCCCCACCCCATAACAGTGCCATCCAGAGACCCCCCACCCCATAACAGTGCCATCCACAGACCCCCCCCACCCCATAACAGTGTCAGCCACAGACCCCCCCACCCCATAACAGTGCCATCCACAGACCCCCCCCACCCCATAACAGTGCCATCCACAGACCCCCCCCACCCCATAACAGTGCCATCCACAGACCCCCCCACCCATAACAGTGCCATCCACAGACCCCCCCACCCCATAACAGTGCCATCCACAGACCCCCCCACCCCATAACAGTGTCAGCCACAGACCCCCCCACCCCATAACAGTGCCATCCACAGACCCCCCCACCCCATAACAGTGCCATCCACAGACCCCCCCACCCCATAACAGTGCCATCCACAGACCCCCCCACCCCATAACAGTGCCATCCACAGACCCCCCCACCCCATAACAGTGCCATCCACAGACCCCCCCACCCCATAACAGTGCCATCCACAGACCCCCCCCACCCCATAACAGTGCCATCCACAGACCCCCCCACCCCATAACAGTGCCATCCACAGACCCCCCCACCCCATAACAGTGCCATCCACAGACCCCCCCACCCCATAACAGTGCCATCCACAGACCCCCCACCCCATAACAGTGCCATCCACAGACCCCCCCACCCCATAACAGTGCCATCCACAGACCCCCCACCCCATAACAGTGCCATCCACAGACCCCCCCACCCCATAACAGTGTCATCTACAGACCCCCCATTGCCGCTCCAGTACAGCTATAAAATGTGTAATTAAATTAATAATGATTCATGCTGCCTCCTCTGTAGTATAACATTCAATATATCCTACTCACAGGGCTACTGTTATATCGTAATGCAGGCCGGCCGGGCAGACGAGCGGCAGCGTCACTGACTGACATCACATGACTGCGCCGCCGGCTTCATTTATAAAGTAGGCGGGGCAGGCACGTGACGTCAGTCACTGTACTGGAGCGGTGGGGCCGGAGCACAGTGAACGCACCGGCCCCCAGCTCCTCCTCCCAGTCCCTCCCCGCTGATACATGGCAGCCTGCGATGTCAAAAGGTGGCGGAACGCCGTTCCGGTGCGTTCTGCCAGAAAAAAAGCCCTGACTTTCACACTTGGGGCAGAGAATTCCGGCAGGCAGTTCAGTCACCGGAACTGCCTGGCGGATCCGGCAATCCTGACGCAAACGGATAGCATTTGTCAGACGTATCCGGATGTGGATCCGTCTGACAAATGCATTGAAATACCGGATCTGTCTCTTATTTTTTTCACCGATTTAAAGGTCTGCGGTATTTTCTCCGGCCAAAAAACGTAAGAGGGACTGAACTGATTCATCCTGAACGGATTGCTCTCCATTCAGAATGCATTAGGATAAAACTGATCAGTTCTTTTCTGGTATTGAGCCCCTAGGACAGAACTCAGTGCCGGAAAAGAAAAACGCTAGTGTGAAAGTACCCTTAAGACAGAACTACACCCAGCAAATAGTGCCCCTGACACTAATAGTGTAACCATAATGTCCCCCAAAAATAACTGTGCTAAGCTGATACTGTGCCAGAGCGCCCCCACAGTAATAGTGCTCCCCAAAATCCCAACAATAGTAATAATTCTGTGCCAGAGTGCACTTAGTAGTAATAGTGCTCCTACAGTGCCCCCAACAGTAATTGTGTCCCAGACGTAATAATGCTCCCATAGTCCCCCAGTTGCAATAAAGCCCCCTTATAATGTGCGCCAGTACAAAAAATGCTCCGTTATGTGGCAGTCCCCAGTCAATGTCCCCAGAGTGCCCTCATGTGTTCCAATGACCCGTACTGTGTGCCACTACAAAAAACACTTAGTGCCCCCAGTTGAGCTAAGGTGCCCATAGTGCCCCTATAATTTGTGCCAGTATAAAATGCTCCTATATAGTGCCCCCAGAAGATGCCCCCATAGTGCTCCTCCCCCGTCCCTATAGTGCCCTTCATAATGTGGCAGTATAAAATGCCCCTATAGACTGCCCCACATAGATGCCCTCATAATTCTTCTCTCCCCCTTCCCCATAGTGGCACCAAAATGGGTGCCAGTATTAAATGCCCCCACAGTGCTCTTTTCCCCCCTTCTCCATACTACTCCCCCCCATAATGTGCCAGTATATAGGGCCCCCATTAGATGCCCCCATAGTGCTCCTCCCCCCTTCTCCATAGTGCTCCCCCTATAATGTGCCAGTATATAGGGCCCCCATTAGATGTCCCTATAGTGCTCCTCCCCCCCTTCTCCATACTGCTCCCCCCCATAATGTGCCAGTATATAGGGCCCCACCCCCCTTCTTGCCATACTGTACTAAAAATAATTAAAACAATAAACACTTATACATACCTCCATGACACTGCGATGCGTTGCGGGCCTCTTCCGGCCTATGTCCCGCTCTGTACAGCTCAGGTGGCGCGATGACATCATTGCGCCGCCTTCACCGGCCTCTGATAGGCTACAGGCCTAGTGCCTGTAGCCTATCAGAGGAACGGGCAAGGGAGACGCCTCTCCCCTGCCCTCCACCGCTCATTTGAATATGGAGATGAGCGCAGTGTGAGACCAGAGCCTGAGATCCCGGACTCTGAAATCCTAGTCTTAGAGCCCAGTGAGATCCAAGATTCCTTAAACACGCAGGTCGCGGACCATTGTATAAGAGATTTCTTTTACCACTTTCTCTGGAAACCGCTAGGGAATCTCCGTACTAAACACATTTCCTTCACACGGCAGGAGATTTCCTTCTGTGCATCCTTTTTCTTGAGTGACATGATTCTGGTGTGTTGTCCCTAGTGACTCCATGAGATGTGGGGTCAGACGTGTCTCCTGCCTCTACGCTAAGAGCGGCCCCTGTATTTAATTAAAGGACTTGTCCAGTTCTGCGTGGAGAGAACCTGATCCTTGTACGAAGCAAACTTCTTCCAAAACGTTCTATTACACTATGAGCGCAACGGATCGTGAGGGAATATTTTGTTGATTTTTGAGACTTCTTTGACGTCATATGGGTAGGGTTGATCGAACCCAAACTGTAAAGTTTGGGTTCGTACCGAACTTTAGTATTTTGGGACCCCGGACCCGAACCCGAACATTTCAGTGAAAGTTCGGGTTCGGTGTTTGCCGCTTTCTTGACGCTTTTTGAAAGGCTGCACAGCAGCCAATCAACAAGCGTCATACTACTTGCAACAAGAGGGCATTACAGCCATGCCTACTAATGGCATGGCTGTGATTGGCCAGAGCACCATGTGACCCAGCCTCTATTTAAGCTTCAGTCACGTAGCGCTACACGTCACTCTGCTGTTACAAGTGTAGGGAGAGGATGATGCTGGACTTGTGATTTCAGGGAGAGAATAGGAGAGAATCTAACTCAGCGATCTACAGAGAAATAGTTGTGTGGGTGCAGGACACAATTGTTTCACCCTGCCCTGAGCCCATTGACCAAAAAATATTAACTTTTAGAATTCTGTTAGTTAGGTGGGTGGCGGCGGGCATTTTATGCAAGCTCAGTGCACCAGCACTGCATCTGAGCTTTTGGGACATTGCAAATCACCATTTTTTTTTGTTGCAAACTACAACATCTGGATTAGTCAGTGTGCAATTTAAGGTAGAAATACACCCATCATTTTCTGGGGTTAGAAAAACACACTTTTTTTTCCTTCAAAATACTGTATTTTCCAGATCTGCAAGTGTTAAATTCAAGATTAATATATACAGCTTTCATATTCTGTTACAAAAAAAAAGACTTTTTTGGCAATCTACAACATCTGGATTAGTCAGTGTGCAATTTAAGCTAGAAATACACCCATCATTTTCTGGGGTTTGAAAAACACACTCTTTTGACAAAAAACACTATTTTCAGGCCTTGCGGCATCAGCGCGTGTGAAATTACAGGCTTATATACTGCTGTCAAATTCAGGTGTTAAACAAACACTCGTTTGGTCACAAAAAATGTAGTTGGCAGCCTTTGATGTAGATGTCATTGTGAGATACACCCTTAATACATTTGGGTTACATTCAGAGATTTAAAATACCGCCATTTGGTGCACCAATATTGAATTCAGGCCTACACTGGTTCAGGCCCTGTGAGATACACCCTCTACATACAGGGGTTTGAATTAGGCATTTGAAATACAGCCTTTTTGTGCAAAGAAATCTTTAATTGAGGCCTACAGTGGGTCAGGCCGTGTGAGATACACCCTTTACATACTGTAGTTCTATTCTACTATTAATTAAACACCCATTTAGGGCAAGATCCTAAATTCAAAAAATATGAGGAGATCAAATAAGGGACATGGCCCAGGTCATGGTGCTGCTGGTGGAGCTCCTGTTGCAGGGAGAGGACGTGGTCGATCTGTGCCAGCTACACGCACAAGTGAAACCCCTTCCTCAGGTGCGAGTAGGCGACAGAACCTTCAGCGTTATTTGGTCAGGCCTAATGGGGCTCTACGAATGGTGAGGCCAGAACAAGTACAGGCGATAGTAGATTGGGTTGCTGACAGTGGATCCAGTTCCTTCACATTGTCTCCCACCCAGTCTGCTGCTGAAAGACCACAGTTGGCACCTGCAGCCGATGTCCATCAGTCTTTCACCTCACCCCCTTGCAAATCAGCCAAGGAGTCTGAGCCCAAGTCATGCAGCAGTCTCTTCTGCTTTTTGATGACTCTGTTAGCAGGGTTTCCCAGGGCCATCCACCTAGCCCTGCCCCAGAAGTGGAAGAGATTGAGTGCACCGATGCCCAACAACTTATGTTTCAAGATGAGTGCATGGGAGGATCATCGCAGCACGTCTCGGATAATGACGAAACACAAGTGCCAACTGCTGGGGCTTTCTGCAGTGTGCAGACCGACAAGGAAGGCAGGGGTGAAGACTGGGTGGAAGATGATGTGGAGGACGATGAGGTCCTCGACCCCACATGGAATCAAGGTATGCGAGTGACTGATGTAGTTCGGAGGAAGAGGCGGTGGTCGCACACAGCCACCAGCACAGCAGAAGAGGGAGCAGGGTGCAAAAGCGGAGCGGCCGTCCCCTAGACAGTACGCCTCCTACTGCCCACCGCAGCAAGGGACCGAGCACACCAAAGCCAGCTCCAAGGAGTTCCCTGGCGTGGCAGTTCTTCAATGTGCTGACGACAAGACACGAGTGGTTTGCACGCTGTACAATCAGAGCCTGAAGCGAGGCATAAACGTTCTCAACCTGAGCACAACCTGCATGACCAGGCATCTAAGTGCAAAGCACGAGCTGCAGTGGAGTGACAACTCAAAAACCAAGAAAGGTCTCTGGCTCCTCCTGCTTCCTCTTCTGCTGCAGTCGCGGCCTCTTCATCCACCTCTGGGTGACAGTGCCACCTGGCACCCCACAAATAGAGGATCTTCCAGCAACACCACCACCTGGGTCACCAAGCATCTCCACAATGTCCCACGGAAGCGTTCAGCTCTCCATATCCCAAACACTAGAGCGAAAGAGGAAGTGCCCCCTACCCACCCGTGATCCCTGGCCCTGAATGCCAGCATTTCTAAATTACTTGCCTTTGAAATGCTGTCATTACGTCTGGTGGAGACGGAGAGTTTTAAAGGCCTTATGGCGGTGGCTGTCCCACATTATGTTGTTCCCAGCCGCCACTGCTTTTCAAGGCGAGCCATCCCTTCCCTGCACAACCAAGTAGGGGACAAAATCAGGTGTGCAATGCGCAACACCATCTGTGGCAAGGTGCACCTGACTACGGATACGTGGACCAGTAAGCACGGCCAGGGCCATTATATCTCCATAACAGCACACTGGGTAAATGTAGTGGCAGCTGGGCCTGAGGCGGATAGCAGTTTGGCGCACGTCCTTCCACCACCGAGGATTGCAGGGCGCTTCAGTTTGCCTCCTGTTGCCTCCTCCTCCTACTCGGCTTCCTCCTCCTCTTCTTCCACCTGCTCATCCAGTCAGCCACACACCTTCACCACCAACTTCAGCACAGCCCGGGGTAAACGACAGCAGGCAGTTTTAAAACTTATTTGTTTGGGGGACAAACCCCACACCGCACAGGAGTTGTGGCGGGGTATAGAACAACAGACCGACGAGTGGTTGCTGCCGGTGAGCCTCAAGCCCGGCCTGGTGGTGTGTGATAATGGGCGAAATCTCGTTGCAGCTCTGGGACTAGCCGGTTTGACGCACATCCCTTGCTTGGCGCATGTGCTGAATTTGGTGGTGCAGAAGTTCATTCACAACTACCCCGACATGTCAGAGCTGCTGCATAAAGTGCGGGCCGTCTGTTCGCGCTTCCGGCGTTCACATCCTGCCGCTGCTTGCCTGTCTGCGCTACAGCGTAACTTCGGCCTTCCCGCTCACCGCCTCATATGCGACGTGCCCACCAGGTGGAACTCCACCTTGCACATGCTGGACAGACTGTGCGAGCAGCAGCAGGCCATAGTGGAGTTTCAGCTGCAGCACGCACGGGTCAGTCGCACTACGGAACAGCACCACTTCACCACCAATGACTGGGCCTCCATGCGAGACCTGTGTGCCCTGTTGCGCTGTTTCGAGTACTCCACCAACATGGCCAGTGGCGATGATGCCGTTATCAGCGTTACAATACCACTTCTATGTCTCCTTGAGAAAACACTTAGGGCGATGATGGAAGAGGAGGTGGCCCAGGAGGAGGAGGAGGAGGAGGAGGAAGAGGGTTCATCTCTAACACTTTCAGGCCAGTCTTTTAGAAGTGACTCAGAGGGAGGTTTTTTGCAACAGCAGAGGCCAGGTACAAATGTGGCCAGCCAGGGCCCACTACTGGAGGACGAGGAGGACGAGGATGAGGAGGAGGTGGAGGAGGATGAGGATGAAGCATGGTCACAGCGGGGTGGCACCCAACGCAGCTCAGGCCCATCACTGGTGCGTGGCTGGGGGGAAAGGCAGGACGATGACGATACGCCTCCCACAGAGGACAGCTTGTCCTTACCCCTGGGCAGCCTGGCACACATGAGCGACTACATGCTGCAGTGCCTGCGCAACGACAGCAGAGTTGCCCACATTTTAACGTGTGCTGACTACTGGGTTGCCACCCTGCTGGATCCACGGTACAAAGACAATGTGCCCACCTTACTTCCCTCACTGGAGCGTGATAGGAAGATGCACGACTACAGGCGCGCGCTGGTAGACGCGCTTCTGAGAGCATTCCCAAATGTCACAGGGGAACAAGTGGAAGCCCAAGGCCAAGGCAGAGGAGGAGCAAGAGGTCGCCAAGGCAGCTGTGTCACGGCCAGCTCCTCTGAGGGCAGGGTTAGCATGGCAGAGATGTGGAAAACTTTTGTCAACACGCCACAGCTAACTGCACCACCACCTGATACGCAACGTGTTAGCAGGAGGCAACATTTCACTAACATGGTGGAACAGTACGTGTGCACACCCCTCCACGTACTGACTGATGGTTCGGCCCCATTCAACTTCTGGGTCTCTAAATTGTCCACGTGGCCAGAGCTAGCCTTTTATGCCTTGGAGGTGCTGGCCTGCCCGGCAGCCAGCGTTTTGTCTGAACGTGTATTCAGCACGGCAGGGGGCGTCATTACAGACAAACGCAGCCGCCTGTCTACAGCCAATGTGGACAAGCTGACGTTCATAAAAATGAACCAGGCATGGATCCCACAGGACCTGTCCGTCCCTTGTCCAGATTAGACATTTATACCCCCATCAAACATACATTCTTGTACTCAAGTCAAGTGCAATGATTCTTTGTTTTCTTTTTTTATTTTATTTGTCCCAATATTTTGGGGGCTACCTACCCAATAAAAAATAAACATTGTTGGCTACCTCCTCCTCCTCCATTGCTGCCTCCACCTACAACACCACATTCACCGCCTCCTCAACCTCCGACTCCATATCCACCTCCTTCTCTGAGTTGCAGGTTAATAATTTGTAATATTTTGTTATTTTATTTTAAGTCATTTCCCGATCCACATTTGTTTGCAGAACAGTTGCCATGCTCTATAGCACATTTTACTGCCTTTTACATCCCTCTAGCCTCAAGGACTATTTTAGAGCCGTTTTAATGCAAAAAAGTGCAATTTTTAGTGCCCTAAATTGAAAAAATTCTTGCCGGGTGACATTTTACCATTTTTGGCGTATACAAACCCCTGCTGTGCCTGGGTGACAGGGGCCTAAATCTCTCAACGTCATCTGTTGTATTGCTGGGTGACATGAACCCCCTTTTGCCGTGAATGAACCCCTGCTCTGCATTGCTGACAGGGAACAAAATTTAGCGAAAACATCTGTTACTGATCGGAAGATGCGCGACTACAAGCGCACGCTGCTGATGGCATCCCCACCTGACAGCGGGGGCACAGTGGAAGCACAAGGCGAAGGCAGAGGAGGAGGAAGAGGCTGCATTGATAATCTGTAGACTTGAAGGACACATTCTAGGTGGATAAGCTGTTCCTGTTGCCCCCAATTTATTTGAACTGTGTACCTCTTCTTCTCAAGACATAATTATGACTCCCAGCAGCCACCACTAGGGGGAGCTAACCTTATATGGATTTATACAGCTTGAACGCAATACATTTGTATGCACTGAGCTCCCTCTAGTGGTGGCTGCAGGTAAATAACATGACTTTGGTCGGAAGAAGTTCAGTGCCATAGCAGTGACCTATGGTAGGTAGGTCACTGCTCCTGGGGGTCTTGATGAAGTCTCCACTAGTTATAAGACCAGTAATGTATGCTGCAGTGTAGCACTCTATACCTCCACCTCCAGACATCATATTCACTCCAGTATTACCCCCCGGACCGCCACATTGGGTGAGAAGACTCCGCTGGCCACTGCATTCATAAAGGCAAATAAGTTCAGCGAGACGCCTCAGATCTGACTGATTCCTCTTACCAGATGTGACTTCAAAGAGCGCAGCAGAGCCCGCGCCGGCTCAGACCCAGCCTGACGGCACAGCCGGGGGGGCTGTAAACCATTCTGTGTGTGACGGACGGGGGTCAGTACTGCTGGACAGGACAGGATTAGATACACAGCTCAGCAGGCAGTATCACACATGAGAGGATTAGATACATAGGGTCAGCGGACTATCACATGAAAGGATTAGATACATCTGGCTCAGCAGATAGTATCACACATGATGGATTAGATACACAGCTCAGCAGGCAGTATCACACATGATGGATTAGATACACAGCTCAGCAGGCAGTATCACACAGGAAAGGATTAGATACACAGCTCAGCAGGCAGTATCACACATGATGGATTAGATACACAGCTCAGCAGACAGTATCACACAGGAAAGGATTAGATACACAGCTCAGCAGGCAGTATCACACATGATGGATTAGATACACAGCTCAGCAGACAGTATCACACAGAGTAGGATTAGATACACAGCTCAGCAGGCAGTATCACACATGATGGATTAGATACACAGCTCAGCAGACAGTATCACACATGATGGATTAGATACAAAGCTCAGCAGACAGTATCACACAGGATAGGATTAGATACACAGCTCAGCAGACAGTATCACACATGATGGATTAGATACAAAGCTCAGCAGACAGTATCACACAGGATAGGATTAGATACACCGCTCAGCAGACAGTATCACACAGGAGAGCATTAGATACACAGCTCAGCAGACAGTATCACACATGATGGGATTAGATACACAGCTCAGCAGACAGTATCACACAGGAAAGGATTAGATACACAGCTCAGCAGGCAGTATCACACATGATGGATTAGATACACAGCTCAGCAGACAGTATCACACATGATGGATTAGATACAAAGCTCAGCAGACAGTATCACACAGGAAAGGATTAGATACACAGCTCAGCAAACAGTATCACACATGATGGATTAGATACAAAGCTCAGCAGACAGTATCACACAGGAAAGGATTAGATACACAGCTCAGCAAACAGTATCACACATGATGGATTAGATACACAGCTCAGCAAACAGTATCACACAGGATAGGATTAGGTACACGGCTCAGCAGGCAGTATCACACAGGATAGGATCAGATACACAGCTCAGCAAACAGTATCACACATGATGGATTAGATACACAGCTCAGCAGGCTATATCACACATGATGGATTAGATACACAGCTCAGCAGACAGTATCACACATGATGGATTAGATACACAGCTCAGCAGTCAGTATCACACAGGAGAGGATTAGATACACAGCTCAGCAGACAGTATCACACATGATAGGATTAGATACACAGCTCAGCAGACAGTATCACACAGGATAGGATTAGATACACAGCTCAGCAGACAGTATCACACAGGATAGGATTAGATACACAGCTCAGCAAACAGTATCACACAGGATAGGATTAGATACACAGCTCAGCAAACAGTATCACACAGGATAGGATTAGGTACACGGCTCAGCAGGCGGTATCACACAGGATAGGATTAGATACACAGGTCAGCAGACAGTATCACACAGGATAGGATCAGATACACAGCTCAGCAAACAGTATCACACATGATGGATTAGATACACAGCTCAGCAGGCTATATCACACATGATGGATTAGATACACAGCTCAGCAGACAGTATCACACATGATGGATTAGATACACAGCTCAGCAGTCAGTATCACACAGGAGAGGATTAGATACACAGCTCAGCAGACAGTATCACACATGATAGGATTAGATACACAGCTCAGCAGACAGTATCACACAGGATAGGATTAGATACACAGCTCAGCAGACAGTATCACACATGATAGGATTAGATACACAGCTCAGCAGACAGTATCACACATTATGGATTAGATACACAGCTCAGCAGACAGTATCACACAGGACAGGATTAGATACACAGCTCAGCAAACAGTATCACACATGATGGATTAGATACACAGCTCAGCAGACAGTATCACACAGGATAGGATTAGATACACAGCTCAGCAAACAGTATCACACATGATGGATTAGATACACAGCTCAGCAGACAGTATCACACAGGATAGGATTAGATACACAGCTCAGCAAACAGTATCACACATGATGGATTAGATACACAGCTCAGCAGACAGTATCACACAGGATAGGATTAGATACACAGCTCAGCAGACAGTATCACACATGATGGATTAGATACACAGCTCAGCAGACAGTATCACACATGATGGATTAGATACACAGCTCAGCAGACAGTATCACACAGGAGAGGATTAGATACACAGCTCAGCAGACAGTATCACACAGGATAGGATTAGATACACAGCTCAGCAGACAGTATCACACATTATGGATTAGATACACAGCTCAGCAGACAGTATCACACATTATGGATTAGATACACAGCTCAGCAGACAGTATCACACAGGATAGGATTAGATACACAGCTCAGCAGACAGTATCACACAGGATAGGATTAGATACACAGCTCAGCAGACAGTATCACACATTATGGATTAGATACACAGCTCAGCAGGCAGTATCACACATTATGGATTAGATACACAGCTCAGCAGGCAGTATCACACATTATGGATTAGATACACAGCTCAGCAGGCAGTATCACACATTATGGATTAGATACACAGCTCAGCAGGCAGTATCACACATTATGGATTAGATACATAGAAGTACACTTGGAACCGAACCCGAGTTCGGGAAATGTTTTTTTACAGAACAAATTAATTTATCTCACGAGACTTTGCGAAGCAATAACTTTGGCTCATCGGAGCCAATACATTCTAATACTGTACGGAGCAGAAGTTTTATGCGAATCGACTTCGGATGAAGCATCTGAAGTTGATTCGCTCATCCCTGATGGTGACCTATGGGTGTCAGATGTCGCTGTATGGCAGTTGTCACAGGCGTCCATTAAAATACACCAGGTGCTTCTCAAGACGTAACCCATCATGACAGCCTGTGGGTGAGGGGGTCACTGCGACAGCCATTGCATTCTCCGTTTCCGGTGTACATCGCAAACTTTTGTTAAACGGAGCCCATGAGTGGAATGTGAACACGGCCAGAGACTCTCTGTCATTGTGTCAGTCCTGTGCCATCTAGTGGCCATCTCCCATTACTGCACATCTCTGGTCCAACATCTGCATTTCCAGCGCCCTGCGGCACACAGCTGCATGTCATTTACTGCGCACCTTACCCATCACTCACATATGGATGTGTGTCAGCGCTGATTATTATAAGGGGTCGGCCGGGGTTGAGAGTACGCAAAACGTTACAAGAAAACACCCCCCAAAGCCAGATTTCTAGATAATATATGAAGCTCTCATGTTTATTCACAGCAGATATCCAGGTTCTTATCTCCTCACTTGTGCACATGATACAACCCCATGAGACTCATCAGCAGCCTCTCCTTACATAAACGTGCGCTATGTCTCTTCTTTATAGTCACTGCTCTTTTCATGAGGAGCTGTATACCCCAAATCTCCTTTACTGGAGGGAACCTGAAACAAGTCCAGTGCACTAGAGCAAAGCAAACCAACTAATCTATTGTAATAGATTTTAATAGAAAACCTAACAGCTTTGGAAAATTATTCAGTAGTTAAAAAAAAATAACAAAGGTATGCTGTATCATAAATGACCACAAGGTGGCGCTGCATGCCCACAGTATACCAGTACCTGGGCTCAGGCAGACCTATAGGAGGTATATACTGTCTGCAGCTGCAGGGTCAGGCGCTCCCGTCCAGCTCTATGCCGACTATTGGTTGCCTTGCTTTGTGACAGAGCTTTGCACCAAAAAAAGTTCCATTTTAGTCCAGACCCCTTCCCGCTAAGCCTGCCCCCTTTTTGAGAGAGTCCATATAATCGGACAGTTTGTGTTATGTAGAGTTTAATTGAAAAAGTTTAATTGTGGTTGCAGATTATTATTATTTTTTTGGCAAATGTCAACTTGTGTGCAATACATTTATTTCTCTTTTCACTTAACTGGAATCAATGTGTAAAATGAAAAGTCAAAACACTGGAGAAACTCTAAATGCACCAAATTACTCCAAAATTGTGGACAGATTCTAGAAGCAGAGACATTAGTAAATCTGGGCCAGTGTGTGGGAGGTAACCTGAGCTAGGAGCGAAGAGTCCTTCTATGTCTGATGGACTGGACATAATCCTAGTGAAATGGATGGATAGACAAATAGATAATAGATAGACAGATAGATAATAGATAGATAATAGATAAATAGATAATAGATAGATAGATACATAGATACACAGATAGATAATAGATAGATAATAAATAGATAATAAATAGATAGATAGATAGATAAATAGATAATAGATAGATAAATAGATAAGAGATAGATAGATAATAGATAGATAGATAGATAGATAAATAAATAATAGATAGACAGATAGATAAATAGATAGATAGATAGATAGATAGACAGATAAAGGGAGAGGTTACCAGGGACTTGCGCTGTCAGGTACGTCAGTTGAGGATCTGCCTCAGTGACAGTTGGACATATAGGACAGGCCTCCGCCATCTTTACCAGGAGGCTCCGGCCACTCTCTAGTGTTGCCCCGACTCTGTAGTCACAGATCCCAGTAGCCTCATACATCTGCTGGCAGTTCCTGGATAAAGTATCTGGAGAAACTGTCCATAGGAGTATTCAAAAGTACTTCAGGGCAGAGTAGAAGTAGCAGAGCGGGATCTCTGGAAGTCCACCAGACTATAGTCAGTGGTGCTCCTAGCCTTTCTGCTGCCTGAGGCAAAAACTGAAACGGCGCCCCCCCCCCCCCTCCAATTCTAATTTATTAACCTAACCCCTTTGCTACAATGAAAGCGCTCATTGCCCATGGCCCTTCCGCTGCCCCCCTCCTGCCCCTTCCTGGTGCGGCCTGAGGCGATCTCCTCACCTGGCCTCATTGGTGGTGCACCCCTGACTATAGTGAAGGAGGAAGCTGAACCTGAGGCACTTAGAAGCCTTTTCTGTTGGTGACAAAAACCAAATGTGTTTAAGGAGTTGTCTTTAGAGGCCCCGGATACTGCACATCGGCCTCATTCTCCGTGCAGTCCTTCTACGCCAGGGGAGAACTGCACTATGGGGGCAGTAAAGGGGAGAACGGCACTATGGGGACAGTAAAGGGGAGAACTGCACTATGGGGGCAGTAAAGGGGAGAACGGCACTATGGGGGCACTAAAGGGGAGAACTGCACTATGGGGGCAGTAAAGGGGAGAACTGCACTATGGGGGCACTAAAGGGGAGAACGGCACTATGGGGGCACTAAAGGGGAGAACGGCACTATGGGGGGCAGTAAAGGGGAGAACGGCACTATGGGGGGCAGTAAAGGGGAGAACTGCACTATGGGGGGCAGTAAAGGGGAGAACTGCACTATGGGGGCACTAAAGGGGAGAACTGCACTATGTGGGCACTAAAGGGGAGAACGGCACTATGGGGGCACTAAAGGGGAGAACGGCACTATGGGGGCACTAAAGGGGAGAACGGCACTATGGGGGCACTAAAGGGGAGAACGGCACTATGGGGGGCAGTAAAGGGGAGAACGGCACTATGGGGGGCAGTAAAGGGGAGAACGGCACTATGGGGGGCAGTAAAGGGGAGAACGGCACTATGGGGGCAGTAAAGGGGAGAACGGCACTATGGGGGGCAGTAAAGGGGAGAACTGCACTATGGGGGCACTAAAGGGGAGAACGGCACTATGGGGGCACTAAAGGGGAGAACGGCACTATGGGGGGCAGTAAAGGGGAGAACGGCACTATGGGGGGCAGTAAAGGGGAGAACTGCACTATGGGGGCACTAAAGGGGAGAACTGCACTATGTGGGCACTAAAGGGGAGAATGGCACTATGGGGGCACTAAAGGGGAGAACGGCACTATGGGGGCACTAAAGGGGAAAACGGCACTATGGGGGCACTAAAGGGGAGAACGGCACTATGGGGGGCAGTAAAGGGGAGAACGGCACTATGGGGGGCAGTAAAGGGGAGAATGGCACTATGGGGGCACTAAAGGGGAGAACTGCACTATGGGGGCACTAAAGGGGAAAACGGCACTATGGGGGCACTAAAGCGGAGAACGGCACTATGGGGGGCAGTAAAGGGGAGAACGGCACTATGGGGGGCAGTAAAGGGGAGAACGGCACTATGGGGGGCAGTAAAGGGGAGAACGGCACTGGGGGGGCAGTAAAGGGGAGAACGGCACTAGGGGGGCAGTAAAGGGGAGAACGGCACTAGGGGGGGGGCAGTAAAGGGGAGAACGGCACTATAGGGGCATTATTTGGGGGGCACCATGGGGGAGAGGAGCACTATGGGGGCTCTAAAGGGGCTTTTTTTTTTACACATTATGGGGGGCACTATAGGGCAGAATGGCACTATGGGGCATCTGGTGGCACTATAGGGGCATTATTTGGGGGCACTAAGGGGAAGTGGGGGCTCTAATGGGGCCTTTATTCTTATTGGCACATTATGGGGGCATTATTGCATCTGGTGGCACTAAGGGGGCATTTTTTTGGTAGGCACCATGGGGAGAGGAGCACTATTGGGGCATATAGTGGCACTTAGAAGGGGCATTTTTTACTGGCATATTATGGGCAACACTATGGGGAAGGGGAGAGGAGCACTATGAGGGCATTTACTGGGGCACTATATAGGGGTATTTTATACTGGCATACATTATGGGGACATTAGCTCAACAGCGGGTACTAAGCGGGGGTACAATCATTTTTGGGGGACATTATCTTTATACTATTAGTGTCTGGGCGCAGTTATTTTTTTAGAGCACTGTGTGCCAATAATTGTTGAAGGGGGCACTATCTGTGTGGTAGCAGTATTTCCAGGGGGACTGTTTCTGCAGTATAGTATTTGGGGCACAGCGGGCACAGTATTGGGGCACTATTTGTGTGGTAGTAGTATTTCCAGGGGGACTGTTTCTGCAGTATAGTATTGGGGGCACAGCGGGCACAGTATTGGGGCACTATCTGTGTGGTAGCAGTATTTCCAGGGGGACTGTTTCTGCAGTATAGTATTGGGGGCACAGCGGGCACAGTATTGGGGCACTATTTGTGTGGTAGTAGTATTTCCAGGGGGACTGTTTCTGCAGTATAGTATTGGGGGCACAGCGGGCACAGTATTGGGGGTGGCAGGAAAGGGTGTTCAGAAGATGTGAAGATGATGGAAATGTGGGAAACTAATGTCTGTTGGTTAATTTCTGCAGAGACGGGAGATGGCTGAAAAATCATCATGGCGGTCTGGTCTGAATGGAGAAGATGAGGAAAGAGAACGTCTACAACAAAGGTGACATCACTGGATGTAAGAGGTAGGGGGCGCTATGTAGGAGAGGAGATGCCATTTGCAGAAGGAGGATTCAGAGCTGGGTGAGGATGGCCAAGGGGGGCAGCAGGCCACGGGCGGGTGGCAGATGGTGGGGGGAACCACAGGCCTTGAGCAGGATCTGGGGAGGGAGGAGAGCGGAGGAGCTTCCTGGCTGTAGCCGGCTGTCTATTGTATGATGTGAAGCAGGCAGTGCAGCCAGGACAGGCCCCCCCTCTCCGTATGATGTGTAGAGACCGGCCGCAACTATAGAATGTCAGCTGTACAGTGTTTGTTGGGAGTGGCCTATTATATGTAGGAGGGGCTTTTAATAATGGGCGGGGCCAGAAAATTGTTGTTTTCCTGCAGAGCTTTTAGAATCGGCAAGTTAAAGAATCAGCGCAACACACTACACCCCGTCCCTGCAGTTTTAAATATAAAGGGGGCTTTGAAAAATTTAATTAGCACAGCGCACTACACACGCCACGTTTTTTTGCCTTTCGGACCCCCCTAGACAAAATTCCTGGGTGCTCCCCTGCTTGTTTCCATTGGAGATCAACCTTTATTGGGAAGAAGTTATTAAGAGGGGATCCCAAACCGTGGCTGTAGTGGTGTGCACACAATTAGGGGACCGTAAGTGTTAGTATTATTTACTAATATTTTGCTTCTTATACCTCACTAACCATAATTCTGTGGTGTTCCTCGTATCCAAATAAAAGTTGTCGTATTTTGGGAACTCCATGGTCGAGCCGTATCACAGCACATTAGGAGGGGTGCATCTAGCTTTTCTGCTGCCTGAGGCAAAAACTGAAATAATGCCCCCCCCCCCCCCCATGCCAAATTCTCAACCTAACCCCTTCCCTCCAGACATACTTAGAAAACATTACATATAGGGCTACAAAACATGCTGGTTAATAGAATGTGTCGGCAGATAAGAACCATTTGGCCCATCTAGTCTGCCCAATAATTCTCTAGTGATACAGTTGGATATGCAGAGATGAACGCTTCCACAATACCCATTGCCCAAGGCCGTTCTGCTGCCCCCCACTTGTCCCTATCTTGTGCTGCAATCGCCTCACCTCGCCTCATTGGCGGTGCACCCCAGCACATTAGCCACCCAAGTCTTTCAGATAGATAGATATGAGATAGATACACTGGTGTATTTATAGGGGTTGCAGCGGTCAGAGCTGCGACTAGGCCCCTAAGCCAGGTGCCAGTGGTGCTGTCTATTTCATATAGCATTCTATATCTTATAAAGGGAATACTAGTGAGCGCTTCCATAATGGAGGTAATTTCCTTTCTTTTTTTCACAGTCTGATCTGAGGTCTGATATGGGGGATCTGAGGTCTAATGGGGGTCTGGAGGTCTGAAACGAGGGTCTGGAAGTCTATTGGGGGACTGAAAGTCTAATGGGGGTCTGAAAGTCTAATGGGGGTTTTATATAGGGGTCTGGAGGTCAAATGGGGGTCTGATATGGGGGTATGGAGGTCTGGTCTGAGGTCTAATGGGGGTCTGGAGGTCTGGTCCGAGGTCTGATAGAGGGTCTGGTGGTCTGGTCTGAGGTCTGATATTGGGGTCTGGATGTCTAAAGGGGGTCTGATATGGGGTCTGGAAGTGTAATGGGGATATAGAAATCTAATGGGGGTCTTATATAGGGGTCTGGAGGTCTAATGGGGGTCTGATATGGGCGTCTGGAGGTCTGGTCTGAAGTCTAATGGAGGTCTGGTCTGAAGTCTGATAGCGGGTCTGGAGGTCTGATATGGGGGTATGGAGGTCTAATAGGTGTCTTGAGGTCTGGTCTGCGGTCTGATATTGGAGTCTGGAGGTCTAATGGGGGTCTGATATGGGGGTCTGGGGAAGTCTGATGGGGTTCTGGAAGTCTAATGGGGGTTTGGGAGGTCTAACGGGGGTCTGGTCCGAGGTCTGATATGGGTGTTCAGAGGTCTAAGGCGGGTCTAATCTGAGGTCTGATATTGGGAGGGTCTGACAAAGGTCTAATGCGGGTCTTATCTGAAGTCTGATATTGGGGGGTCTGACATGGAGGTCTGATGGGGGTCTGGTCTGAGATGGGGGTTTCTGACATAGAGGTCTAAAGAAGGTCTGGTCTGAGATGGGGGGTATTTTTGCACTGGCAAACTATAAGTGTGGTACCAGCGGGCACAGTATTAAGGGTTGGCTGGATGGGGTCTTGAGAAGGTGGGAGGATGATGGAAAAGTAGGAAACTAAGATGTCTGCTTGACAAACTCTGCAGAGGAGAGATGGCTGTTAGAAATCATCATGTCTGGTCTGGTCTCAGAGGAGAAGATGGCGAAAGAGAACATCTACATCAGAGGACACATCACTGGATGTAAGAGGTAGATATGTGGGCTATGTTCTCATGTATGTTCTCTAGTGCTGTATGTAACGTTTTCCAAGCTGAACTCTTGCACCAGGGCCCATGAGCCTTTGGCTACGCAGATAGATAGATAGATAAATAATAGATAGATAGATAGAAGATAGATAGATAGATAGATAGATAGATAAATAATAGATAGATACAGCCCAGGTCCTGTCGGTGATTCAGTTTGACTATGTATACAGAGCTAGCTGTCAATCACTGATTAGCACCGCCCACTGGACTCCTTAGCACAGAATGAGCAAAAAGTTCACACCCATGTATCAGTCTTAGCTCCACCAGCCCCACCAGCTGCTGCCCATGGACCTGACACCATGTTTAATGTCACATATTGGATGGGGGCCTTTACTTCCATTGACCGCCTCATGCTGGAATTGCAGGTGAAGGTGTGGCTCTGGATCTCTGTGGATTACGAGCTCTAGTCAGGACAATTCCCCCCGGGTCCTGCTCTGACTTGTCTTCTATATAGAAGTGAAATCCTTATTCAGCATTTTACGGGCAGGAACAATGGCTGATACATTGTTGCTAAGTTCCTCTGAATGCACCTTTACCAGTCAATACACAGAAAGATCTGCAGTTGGTATTTTGTGAGGAGCCAGTTACTTAGTATCCAGGCAACTCTGGCACCTGCAGAGACAGAGAGCACCCGAGGTGTCACCATCCCCCCATCATCTACTTACCTGACTACTACTCCTCTGCAACCTACAGACAGAGCACGAGAAACAACCTGAAGCCTCAGAGGTAAGAGACGTCTCTGAAATTCTCATGTCTGATCTTCTGAATGTTAGATGCCGCATTATCAGAGATTATGGATAATCAGATATAAAAAAGTATCTAAAACTCATTGTCAGAGGATAAAGAATAGAGACCCCAAAGTAGAATATTACTACAAAATCTGCTGCAAACGTGTCTCACTCCTCAGTGCTGGATTATCAGACTGTCTGGAGCAATGGATGTGGGGGCATTGTTAGCCCCAGCGCTAAAGGCATATTTGGATGGACAGTACCGTCAGAGCTATCAAACATACAGGAGAATACAGCACTATCTATCTATCTATCTCATATCGATCATCTATCTATCTACAAACAAGGACTTCATGTAGCAGCACACTGTTCTTTGCTCAAAGACGCATGCAAACACTAGAAGCATGGATTTGTCTGAATTGCATCGCTGCTATAATTATTACATGGAAATTAGAAGCTCTTTGAGCACATTTCAATCAAAATAGTTTCGGGCCCATCTACCAGCGACAAGGTGGCCTCTAACAGATAGGACCTGCACTATCAGACTGCCTCTCCTGGACCGAAGTCTAAAAAATTCAGGGCAATGTAAAATCCAACTGTAGTATAGATTTGAAGCCTGGGCAGATGGACGAAAGATTGACCAGCACCTCCAAACTATATGACACAAAGTACAGGCGCACACTACTATGGTTGCAATGCAAAAGAAACAAATAGTACATGCAGAAAACATGTGCAAAGACACATGCAAACACTGGAAACATGGATCTATCTATCTATCTATCTCCGATCTATCTATGGGGTTGTTTTTTGTTTATACATATTTTCATCTGTATGTGTTTTTTCAGTTTTTTCCCTGGATTTATTTATTTCCAATCCAGGTCTATGAGTAGGGCTTCATTAGGGCAATAGAAAGATTTAGGTACGGGGGCAGGGTGTCTCCACCATCAGGGGACATCCCTGTGCACAGGATTTTAGATCTTGAGGGTCATCTAGGGAAAGACTCTTTCCCACCCGTTTACCCATTACCCCAATATTTCCTAGTCAGCATTCTATTGACCCCATTTAAAATTACATCCTATCTATAGTAGGAGATCTTGCTTAAAATATCCATCATACTTAGGATATCACTTGAGCAAACTGCTTTTGCTCTATAAACCCAATTTAATAATAAAGGTATCGTTTTTAGTAAGCACCTTAAATTCTACTTTTTTTCTCCGATCTATCTATCTATCTAGAACAAGAGGAAACAATCTGAAATTAGGTGATGGGATGATTAGAAGCAATGTCAGAAACAAGTATTTTAAAGAATGAGTAGTAGAGGCTTGGAAGAAACCTCCAGTAGATGCGTAACTAAAATCAACCATAAGTGAATGTATCGCCTGTATTACACAGCTCGATTTAACAGGCGATTGTCGGGTTAGAATGGTTCCTTTCCGGCAATCGTCTGCTCGCTAGTGGAGGAGACCGCTGCTATTACATACAACAATCTGCTCCTCAGTATAGGGAGTAGTGATCGTTATGCCATCGCTCTTTCCTGTACTGAATCGTTCATCGGGCAATCGGCAGCAGTATTACACTGCCAGATGATCGCTAACGAGCGTTACTTCAAACACTCATTAGCGATCATCTGCAGAAAAATTGTCCGGTTTAATACACCCTTGAACCTACCCAGGAAAACCAAATATATACCTATGTCATAGCATAACATTGTACAGAGGATAAATAGGTAGATAGATAAATAGATACAGTAGATAGATAGATAGATAGATAGATAGATAGATCTGAGCAGATTGTTGTTTCTATACTTAGGAGTCCAGTGGGCGGTCCTGTCAGCGATTGACCACATGACGATGTATACAGAGCTAGCTTTCAAACACTGATTAGGACCGCCCACTGGACTCCTTAGCTCTGAATGAGTAGAAAATGTAATTAATGAAATACATTTTTCCCCTCAAAACCACGTGTCAGTCTCAGCTCCACCTGCTCCATAACCTGACACCATGTTTAAAAGAGTTTTCAGAGATTTTGATACTAATGACTGATCCTCTGGATAGGTGGGGGTCCAACATCCTGTGCGTGCCGCTGCCTTCTCCTTGCTTGCCGAGCACAGCGCCGTACATTGTTTAGTGACCGTGCTTGGTATTGCACTCAGCCCTATTCACTTCAATGGGGCAGAGCAGCGCCTAAGTCATGTGATCGATGAACGTGTTGTCACTCGGCCTAAGAAAAGTTGAGAGAAGGCTGCGGCACTCACAGGAATGCCACCGCCTTCTCAAACAGCTGATTGTTGGGGGTCCCAGGTGTGGGACTCCCACCGACCAGTTACTGATGATGTATCCAGAGTAAAAAAAATCTCGGGAAATCCCTTCAATGTTACAAGTTGAATGGGGACATACGCTTCCACTGACCGCCTCTTGCTGGAATGGCACAACTGAAGAGACAGTGCCGCTCTGGCCGCAGATATAGACGGATGCTTCTGTTCTGTGAAATTCCACATTATTTTGAGAAGTGATGGAGTATCAGATCTTCTGGATTGCTGGATGCCAGACAGAAGGTAGACTACATTCAGCCTGCCTTTGCTTGTTTACTTGCCATGAAAACAATGACAACATTTCCAGTGCCCCTTCATGTTTAGCTGGCTTTTGCAGCAGCTGCTTGGCATTGAGTGCTGTTGACTTGTGTCTCTTACTAGATAAGAATGTCCATCAGTATCGGAGATCCGGATGATACCGAACGTTGTTACTTGTTCTCCAGACAAGTGAAATTTAAAGCAAAGGAGACGTTGGCCGCGGAGAGAAGCGACAATTTTATCATTCCGAAGCCAATTCCAGAGCATAACATCTGGAAGAAGAAGCCTCCAGACTTCAGCGTCAGGCTGTACAGGTCTCTGACCTTACCTAGGAGGACAGAGGAAAATAATGTGAAGGAGAGGAAGGACCTACATCGGGTTCTTAAGAGAAATGAGATTGAGGTGATTAGAGAGGCCCCGCCCCCGTGTCTGACAAAATCTAAGGAACCCGAGAGATTTCTTACGAGATTCAAGCCGATGGAACCATTTGAAGCCAACATATTATATGTTAAAAATGGCGTCTACCCAAAAGATAAATACAAGGACCAAAAACCACACGACTTCAGACAGGTAAGAAAGTATCACCAGGTGCATGATGGGAAGTGACGGAGCTAAAGTTGGGCTGAATGTGGGAACCTCATACAGAACCACAAAATCATACAGGAGTGGAAAGGTTACTTACTACCTCCCACAAATTCAACACACTGCTCTCCTGAAATACTCTTTGCTGCTTGAGGCCCTGCGTCTTTAAATATGTGGTTCTTAATCTCTAGCATCCATTTATCTCCATTCCCCTCGTCACATCCTGACATTTACCCTATATACACATGAGAAGACAGGTCACTGCCTCCTGCAAGATCAATACACTCATCTACTGAAATACTCTGTTGCTTGAGACCCTGCTTCTTTTAGTATGTGGCTTTCAATTTGTGACTCCCAACTATGTCCATTGCCCTCCTCATATCTTGACACTGCCCCTATACTCTTAAAACCATTAGGGAACAGGTCACTGTTTCCTACAAGATCAACACACTCATCTGCTGAAATGCTCAGTGTTGCTGAGGACCCTTCTCCTTCCACTAGGTAATTTTTAGTTTTGACCTCCCTCTTATCTCCATTCTCCTATTCACATCATAACACTGACCTTGTTACATGCAGCCCTGTCCTCACTAACAGCAGAAAAGAAGTGGGGAGGTCACTGTCTACCTCAAAGTCAACACACTCATCTACATAAACACCCTGTGCCGCTGGTGCCCTGTTCCTTCCATTTTATAATTCTCAGTCTGTCTGATCTTCTTTCCTAACATCATGGCCCAGCCCTTGTCACATCCAATCCTATCATCACATGAGAGCAAAGGTCACTATTTCCACAAAATCAACACAATCATCACCTACTGTTGTACTGTAAAATTCTCTGTGCTGCTGTAACCCTGCTCCTTCCGTTTTATCATTCTCAGTCTGTCTCATTTTCCCACCTTACACCATGGTACTGCCCGTTTCCCATCCTGATCTATCACATGAGCGCGCAGGTCACTATTTCAACAAAATCAACACAATCATCACCTACTGTTGTACTGTAAAACACTCTGTGCTGCTGGGGGGACTATGCTCCTGCCATGATCTCACAGGTTGCTATCATTTCTCTCCATTCCCTTCCTTTCATCCTTTCAAGCATAATCAAATTCATGGACAGGTCACTGCTTCTTACAAAACCAACACAGTCATCGTCTGGAACACTCTGTGCTGCTGAGAGAGACCTACCTGGGGAAGAACCTAAATTAATATGATGACACTGCCATGATTGTACCATTAATCTTCAATTTTAGCCAAGAGAGAAATCCTGGAATTTGGGTCTATAATGACTTGCACTTAGAATGCACATTTCTTCTACCCCAAATTAGTCAAAAGTCTGGGGTGGGTTGTGGAGTTAGCAGATTTCTGGCTCAGAGCAGAGGTTGTCACCCTTCTAGCAACTCCCTCAAAAGTAATTAAAGGGTGGGTACACTACAAAGAGTTAAACCATAACTAAAGTGTAATTGTCTCCTAGCAGTTGAGGTTTCAAGTTCCTGGTAGTTCCTTATTGCTGCTGATGTCTCAAGGTCTGACCTTCTGCAGAACAGTTTTGCTCCAAGATATCCTCGTCACGTTCTCAAGTAATTCCCCATACCTAATAATGTATCTCCCGATAAGCAGGAGGCATAATTATCCTTCAAAACTCCAGGGGATAGTTACAAAGTAACAGCTCAGCTTTGCAACATAGTAGACAATAAGCTCCACCTTTTCTATGCAATTAACATAGCAATTATTGCCTGAAGTAAGCAGTGGTGGGGTACATGGCCACTGAGGTGGCATATGCTTACACATTGGGTGAAAGGAGGGGAGGAGGCAGGCAGGAGAACATTATTTGCCTTAAATTATTAGAGAATTGCTAGAAAGACAATTGCTAATATTGAGATACTGTTGGTTCAATAACCATGAGTGAGGATGCTATAGCACATTTAAAGATGTGCCCCCTACAGGTGCCAGTTCACACCTTCACAAACCTATATCATCGATTGTTTGCCCCGATCCTCATCCTGTTTTTAATAGGAGACAAGATCCTCTGACTGGTTCTTCCTTAGTTCAGGTGGAGAACCTCTAACAACCCCAAGGGAACTAGGGTGCAATTACCTGAAGAGCACCACCCTTCCCCATCTCCATTGGCCCAAAGAAGCCTGTGTGGTGTGTCCTTGCCTCTGATGGTACTGGGGAGGCTTCTGTTATGAAAGCAATCTCTGTTATAGGAATACTGTGGATGGATCTCTTATAGGGGCACTGCGGATGGATCTCTTATAGGGGCACTGCGGATGGATCTCTTATAGGGGCACTGTGGATGGATATCTTATAGAGGCACTGTGGATGGATCTCTTATAGGGGCACTGTGGCTGGATCTCTTATAGGGGCACTGCGGATGGATCTCTTATAGGTGCACTGTGGATGGATTTCTTATAGGGGCACTGTGGATGGATCTCTTATAGGTGCACTGTGGATGGATCTCTTATAGGGGCACTGTGGATGGATATCTTATAGAGGCACTGCGGATGGATCTCTTATAGGGGCACTGTGGATGGATCTCTTATAGGGGCACTGTGGCTGTATCTCTTATAGGGGCACTGTGGATGAATCTCTTATAGGGGCACTGTGGCTGGATCTCTTATAGGGGCACTGTGGCTGGATCTCTTATAGGGGCACTGTGGATGAATCTCTTATGGGGGCACTGTGGCTGGATCTCTTATAGGGGCACTGTGGATGGATCTCTTATAGGGGCACTGTGGATGGATCTCTTATAGGGGCACTGTGGATGGATCTCTTATAGGGGCACTGCGGATGGATCTCTTATAGGGGCACTGTGGATGGATCTCTTATAGGGGCACTGTGGATGGATCTCTTATAGGGGCACTGCGGCTGGATCTCTTATAGGTGCACTGTGGATGGATCTCTTATGGGGGCACTGCGGATGGATCTCTTATAGGTGCACTGTGGATGGATCTCTTATAGGGGTACTGTGGATGGATCTCTTATAGGGGCACTGTGGATGGATCTCTTATAGGGGCACTGTGGATGGATCTCTTATAGGGGCACTGCGGATGGATCTCTTATAGGTGCACTGTGGATGGATCTCTTATAGGGGCACTGTGGCTAGATCTCTTATAGGGGCACTGTGGCTGGATCTCTTATAGGGGCACTGTGGATGGATCTCTTATAGGGGCACTGTGGATGGATCTCTTATAGGGGCACTGTGGATGGATCTCTTATAGGGGCACTGTAGATGGATCTCTTATATAACACTGTCAGTAGTTGTTTTATGGGGGGCACTGTGGATTTATCTCCTATATGGCACTGTAGATATATCTCTTATGGTGGCTTTGTGGATGGTTCTCCTTTGGGGGCACTTTGGGTGGATTTCTTATGGGGCACTTTGAATGGATTTCTTATGGGGGCACTGTGGATGGTTCTCTTATGGAGGCACCGTGGGCGGATCTTTTATGGGGGCGCTGTAGATGGATCTCTGATAGGGTATTGTGGATGAATCTCTTTTGAGGGCACTGTGGATAGATCCCATATGTGGGCACTGTGAGCAGATCTTTTATGGAGGCACTGTAGATGGATGTCTTATTTGGTCACGGTGGATGGATCTCTTATGGTTACATTGTGGAAGGACGTCATATGGGGGCACTGTGGCTGGATTTCTTATGGGGGCAATGTGGATGGATCTCTTATGGGGGAACTGTGGCTGGATTTCTTATGGGGGCACTATGGATGGATCTCTTATGGTGGCACTGTGGATGGTTCTCTTTTGGGGGCACTGTGGATCTCTTATGGGGGCACTGTGGCTGGATTTCTTATGGGGGCACTATGGCTGGATCTCTTATGGGGGCACTGTGGATGGTTCTCTTTTGGGGGCACTGTGGATCTCTTATGGGGGCACTGTGGATGGTTCTCTTATGGAGGCACCGTGGGCGGATCTTTAATGGGGGCACTGTAGATGGATTTCTGATAGGGTATTGCAGATGGATCTCTTATGAGGGGTCTGTGGATAGAACCCATATGTG
Organism: Bufo gargarizans; assembly: GCF_014858855.1. Lineage (NCBI taxonomy): Eukaryota > Metazoa > Chordata > Amphibia > Anura > Bufonidae > Bufo > Bufo gargarizans. The sequence goes on along the minus strand of NC_058084.1, from coordinate 457,759,421 downwards.
GGCACTGTGAGCAGATCTTTTATGGAGGCACTGTAGATGGATGTCTATTTGGTCACGGTGGATGGATCTCTTATGGTTGCATTGTGGAAGGACCTCATATGGGAGCACTGTGAATGTCACTGTTATGAGGGAGGACTCACATAAAGACTTCTGATTGGACACAGAAGGCAACCTATATGGCCTTCAGAGCTGGATGTTATGAGGGGGCAATTACTTATATTCATAGATGTTAATTACTGACTTTCTAATTTCCAGAACCTGTATCCAAAATTGTGGATCATTTTTATTGACTGGAACAATCTCCCAATAATACTAATGACAGATGTCACTTTCCCTGCAGTACCAGACGGACCTGCCGGATATTATTACAAGTTATTCCCGGGATCCATTCAATCTAAAATTCAAAGCCCAAGTTCTGAGTTCTTGTGAGTAGTGTTATATATTCTGTATGTGCACGACACCATTATTAAAGTGAAACTCCGCCGCTCATCTACAGTAAGAAAAGGAAACATCTAGAGTCGGTGCAAGAAATCTTCATATTTAGATAAAAAACTATCAACAAGCTGGTTATGTGGTATGGGTATTTTTTTAGTAAATTGAGATCAAACTGGATCTGAATGTGCTGTCCACAAACTGTCTGTTTCCAACAATAACCACCAGAAAAGTGAGTGCAGCTCTGGAGTATCATACAGGATGTAACTCAGGATCAGTACAAGATAAGTGATGTAATGTATGTACACAGTGACTCTACCAGAAGAATAGTGAGTGCAGCTCTGGAGTATAATACAGGATGTAACTCAGGATCAGTACAGGATAAGTAATGTAATGTATGTACACAGTGACTGCACCAGCAGAATAGTGAGTGCAGCTCTGGAGTATCATACAGGATGTAACTCAGGATCAGTACAAGATAAGTGATGTAATGTATGTACACAGTGACTGCACCAGCAGAATAGTGAGTGCAGCTCTGGAGTATAATACAGGATGTAACTCAGGATCAGTACAGGATAAGTAATGTAATGTATGTACACAGTGACTGCACCAGCAGAATAGTGAGTGCAGCTCTGGAGTATAATATAGGATGTAACTCAGGATCAGTACAGGTTGAGTAATGTAATGTATGTACACAGTGACTCCACCAGCAGAATAGTGATTACAGCTCTGGAGTATAATACAGGATGTAACTCAGGATCAGTACAGGATAAGTAATGTAATGTATGTACACAGTGACTCCACCAGCAGAATAGTGAGTGCAGCTCTGGAGTATAATACAGGATGTAACTCAGGATCAGTACAGGATAAGTAATGTAATGTATGTACACAGTGACTCCACCAGCAGAATAGTGATTACAGCTCTGGAGTATAATACAGGATGTAACTCAGGATCAGTACAGGATAAGTAATGTAATGTATGTACACAGTGACTCCACCAGCAGAATAGTGAGTGCAGCTCTGGAGTATAATACAGGATGTAACTCAGGATCAGTACAGGATAAGTAATGTAATGTATGTACACAGTGACTGCACCAGCAGAATAGTGAGTGCAGCTCTGGAGTATAATACAGGATGTAACTCAGGATCAGTACAGGATAAGTAATGTAATGTATGTACACAGTGACTGCTCCAGCAGAATAGTGAGTGCAGCTCTGTAGTATAATACAGGATGTAAGGCCCCTTTCACACGAGTGAGTATTCTGCATGGGTGCAATGCGTGATGTAAATGCATTGCACCCGCACTGAATCCAGACCCATTCATTTTAATGGGTCTGTGTACATCAGCATTGGTGTTCAAGCATCAGTTCTGCGTTGTGTGAAAATCGCAGCATGTTCTATATTCTGCGAGTTTCACGCAACACTGGCCCCATAGAAGTGAATGGGGCTGCGTTAAAATCGCATGCGGATGCGATGCGTTTTCCGCGGATGGCTGCTAAGAGATGTTGTTTGTAAACCTTCCGTTTTTAATCACGCACGTGAAAAACACATCAAAACGCATTGCACTCGCGCGGGAAAAAAACTGAACAACTGAACGCAATCGCAGACATAACTGAACTTGCTTGCAAAATGGTGCGAGTTTCACTGAACGCATCCGGACCTAATCCGTCACGCTCATGTGAAAGAGGCCTAACTCAGGATCAGTACAGGAATGAGGAAAAAAAACAAAAACGGTATGTTTGCCTATTGCTGTTGGCAGTTTAGTATTATCTAAACTGCTGACAGACTCCTTTTAATTCCAGCCATTGGGTGCATTTAATTTTTAAACGTGTAAAAAAAACTGTAATAAATTCTTACACTAATTGACATGAACCAGTTTTACTACCAGTTATTCATTTTCTCTTGCACTTTATGACACCTATGTGTATAGTACAGTATATACATTCACTTTGTATCGTGTGGCATAGTCGGCTACAGTTCAGTAGTCTCTGTAGATACCCTAAGGCCTCCTACACACGACCGTATGGCTTTTTCAGTGTTTTGCGATCCGTTTTTCCGTTTTTTTTCCGTTTCTGTTCCGTTTTTCCATTCCATTTTTCCGTATGGCATATACAGTATACAGTAATTACATAGATAAAATTGGGCTGGGCATAACATTTTCAATAGATGGTTCCGCAAAAAACGGAACGGAAATGGAAGACTTAGGCTCCATTTACACGTCCGCAATTTCATTCTGCATTTTGCGGAACGGAATTGCGGACCCATTCATTCCACTTCCGGGTCCGCACTTCCGTTCCGCAAAAAAATAGAACATGTCCTATTCTTGTCCGCAACAGGCATATTCTATTAGTGGCGGCAATTGCTGCTTTCCGTGTTTTGCGGATCCGCGTATCCGCAAAACACGTTGCGGACGTGTGAATGGAGCCATACAGATGCATTTCCATATGTGTTCCGTTTTTTTGTGGACCCATTGACTTGAATGGAGCCATGGAACGTGATTTGCAGGCAATAATAGGACATGTTCTATCTTTAAACGGAACGGAAAAACGGAAATACGGAAACGGAATGCATACGGAGTACATTCCGTTTTTTTGCGGAACCATTGAAATGAATGGTTCCGTATACAGATCATATACGGAACGCAAAAAACGGCCAGTTAGGCCTCATGCACACGACCGTTGTTTTATTCCGTGTCCGTTGTTCCGTTTTTCATGATTTTCTGCAGACCCATTGACTTTCAATGGGTCCGTTGAAAACTCGGCTAATGCACCGTTTTTCATCCGCGTCCGTGATCCGTGGTTCCAGTCCGTCAAAAAAATATAACCTGTCCTATTATTTTCGAAGAAAACGGTTCGCGGACCCATTCAAGTCAATGGGACCGCTAAAAAACACGGAGGCACACAAGATTGTCATCCGCATCCGAGAGTCCGCGTCCGTTTTTTTCCTATCATTTGCATAGCAAACCTGTCTTAGATTTTTTTTTACTTTCCTTCATGTCTGGTGATCCTCCAAAAATAAAGGAAGACACACGGAAACAAAAACAGAAACGGATCACGGAACAACGGAAACCCCATTTTGTGGAACGGAACACAACAACGGTCGTGTGCATGAGGCCTAAACGGGGGGAAAAAACGGTTGTGTGCAGGAGGCCTTAAAGCAGGCATGTCCAAACTGCGGCCCTCCAGCTGTTGCAAAACTACAATTCCCTGCATGCCATAATAGCTGTAAGCTATCCAGGCATGCTGGGAGTTGTAGTTTTGCAACAGCTGGAGGGCCGCAGTTTGGACATGCCTGCCTTAAAGGGATGATCACATGAATAATTTTTGTGTTTAAAATCCTAAAAGGCTTGTTTGAAATAATGTTTCAATGTTTCTAGCAAAAGCAAAACATTCTTTATATCATATTTGCTTCTATGTGCCCCTTAGTACTGGTGAAAATGCGTGCTACTGGGGTGGGATCTGAGGGGAATCAGCCTTCTTCCCCCTCTTGCAGCTCGCTCTGCAGGAGGCGTCTTCTCAGCTATGCTGCTGTGTTACTGCAGAGGCTCTGCTCCTTCCCTGGAAAGCAGTGAAGAAAGCTATTTCTATTGGCTGCCCTGCAACAAATAGAGAGCGATAGAGCATGTGTGTCCACCAGCACTAAGCTCACCAGGTGGACCTGCACATTGCTATACACTCTAAACAGCAGATGGCGCCATGCTTTGCAAGTAAATGTCATATCTTTTTACTATATTATATTTTATTTAATAGTGGGAGAACCCCATAAGTAAATTATAAATTGCCTGACAGTAATAAAGAGCAACTTTTTTTTTCTTTATAAACAGCACCACTCCTGACTACAGGTTGCATCTGGTATTGCAGCTCAGGTCCCCTCGCTTTAAACAAGATTTAGGCTACTATGGGAAAAAAATTAAATCAAATATTCTGATCTCATAAAACAGGCTGGGATTGCTGGTGCTTGTTGTGTGGCCTGGGTCTACAGAGGGCAGACCTGACATACAGAGCAAGGTATTACTGTAAGTCTCACCTAGCCAACCAGGGGTCAGACATTGACTATAGAGTGGCGACCACCACTAGGTGGCACTATGAAGGTAGCGTTCTTTCTCTTGGAAGAGAGCTAGTCTGCATGTCCCCCTGCCTCCCATGACACTATGTTGCATAGAACCTACTGAGGATAATTGGGTAATTCTTCATCCAATATTCCAGCGTGTGAACTTCCACCCATCGAAGCCAAGAAGAGGCAAGCGAAGGTGAAACGCTTCATCTTACATAAGCCTACCGATCCTCAGTGGGATTCAGGACTTGTGTTACCCAGAAGCCCCTGGCCCCGCAAGTCTGCATCATACACTGTGAGTACACTTTGTGTTGCACTAGCTGGTGTGTTGTTCTAGACATTATGATATAATTTGTATGAGATTCTAACTATTTTCAAGAGTCCTGCCGCCTGTCAGTGAATGGAAAAATCCTTGGTTACATCCAGAGCTTATAATAACTTGTCCTGATGATGTCTGGATGAACAGAGTTTTGATGGCTCGTCCTGGCCAGGATGTGTGAAGGGTGCCTTAATGGTGTCCCTCACAGCAGCAAAGTCTGTATGGCTGTAGTAGCAGGTTACCTTGCTGCTTAGAACACGCCAGGTACCTCTGTCAGCAGGGAATGACTAGGACTGTTTTTTGTGGACAGTAAAGGTTCTGTTCATTGACAGCAAACATAGATCTTGAAAGTGGTGTGGAATCAAATCTACAGTTTCTGAGCTCTCTTTGCGCAAACCCTTAATAAGTGAAGTAGCTGAAACATTATTATCTACATTTGTATTGGATTTTTTTTTCTTGAGTAGAATGCCAAATGTGCAGTAAAGACTGACATAGCACTTATCTAGGCAGTCAATGTCATGTGATGAGGTTGCATGGGTTAGACAGGCACCATTAATACTGATATGTGTGACATTCAGCGGAAGCAGAAAGCAGGGTCACAACTTCTCTACTGGAATATCTGACATGAGTGGATTTCTGCTACATCTGCCTATCTACTATAACTCTCATCATTATATCCTTATGTCAGAGGCACAGAAGACGACGTGGTGTATACACTGCATTCATGGATCGGGTGGAAGAAAAATTCACTGCCAGCAATCAGTTGAGTATAACACTTAAAGGAACACTCCAACGAACCTGATACATTGTGCTATATCTGGTGCAGGGGCTGAGGGAGGGGGGCATAAAACAGGGGTCCTCTCTTCCTTTGACGGATTACTATACAGGTTTAAGCTAAAAAAATATATAAATTCACCCAAAATGCAATTTTCCAGAACCAAAAATACACCAGTAGAATTTTGGATGCAGCTTTAAATGTGACCAGAGTACATCCCCATATTGTATTGCCAAGGGCACATATACGCGTGGAGCTGGCCCGGAAGTCGTCTATGTTCCTACCCTTGGCTTCCACCAGACAAACAGGAATCTGTACGAAAGTAAAAATAGCAAAATGTAACAAATATAAAATAGCTGCTTATATTATACTTTATGTATCTTTATTTATTTATTATACTTTATCTTTATTTATTATACTTTATGTATCTTTTTTGTTAACTCTTGAGTACCAATTCACTTTGACAGCCTAGAATAGGCAAAAAGTCTTGACGCTCAAAGGAAACCTGCTGTTGACGGATCCTTTATTCACATTTTGGTGTCTCTTTGGTTCTGTTTTGGGCTTTATATTGTGAAACGGATATAGAAATGAGTGATTAAGGGTACTTTCACACTAGCGTTATTTTTTTCCGTCCTAGGGGCTCAATACCGGAAAAGAACTGATCAGTTTTATCCTAATGCATTCTGAATGTTGAGTAATCCGTTCAGGATGCATCAGTTCAGTCCCTCTTACGTTTTTTGGCCGGAGAAAATACCGCAGCGTACTGCAGTTTTCTCTCCGGCCAAAAATCCTGAACACTTGCCGGAATTAATTTCCATTGAAATGCATTACTGCCAGATCTGGCCCCAAGTGTTCCGGCAAAACGGATCCGAATTTCTGGACCTTTAAAAATGCAAAAATATTAATAGATACCAGATCCGTTTTTCTGGATGACACCGGAGGGACGGATCCGGTATTTCAATGCCATCCGTTTGCGTCCGGATTGCCGGCAGCGGAACTGCCTTCCGGAATCCTCTGCCGGAAGTGTGAAAGTACCCTTGCCTGATCCATTTGCTAGCGTCGGGCCGGCTGCCGCCATCTTGCTTGAAGATCTCAGATAAAATCCTGTGCGCGGTTACATATGACGTCACCACGGCAGCTGGCGTCATCTCGGGCCGTGCGAAGTTTCGCGTTAGACCTTCAAGCAAGATGGCGTTAGCTGGCCTGTCGCAAGCAAATGGATGGATCAGGTAAGTATTATTTATTTATTTTTTATAAATTATACTCTGTTCATAATTTCAGATGCCGCGATCATGTATGAACGCGGCATCTGAGGGGTACAATGACGAGGGGGGGGCAGTGCAATCGCCACAGAAATGCGCTCCGTGACAAAGTAATTTATCATGTTTTGTAAAATTTGGCAAATTTTTTAATACTTTGCTCAATTTTCTTTATCTTTAAAATACATTATTTTTTATAATTTCTTTTTTCAGAAATGCAATTGAACGCTAAAACGTCTGAAGAAAAGGTTAAATCTCCGGTGAAGTACTACACGTTGTGGACTAAGTGGACGTCTTCAATAAGGCAGCATTCATGTACAAATTGTTGTATGAAGCCGAAATTCAGCTTCTGGACGCAAATTTGCAACTTTCAGAGTTAAAGGGGCATTCCCATCTTAGACAATGGGGGCATATCGCTGGGACCCCCATCTCTATCGAGAAAGGAGCGGGGGTCCGTCCACTAGTGATGAGCGGCAGGGGTCATATTCGAATTCGCAATATTTCACGAATATTTTGTAGAATATTCGTCGAATATTCGCAAATTCGAATATTCGTTATATTAGACGATTTTATTTTTACTCGAAAAATCGGCAAGGTAATGATTGTGTAATAACGAAAAAAAAAATTTATTGCAAATTTTTCAACTTCTCTACATTCGTTTTTTTTCCCGAATATTCGCTATATTGCTATAACTTCGTTTTTTCTAATATTCGTAATATTCTAAAACAAGATTATATACGGTAGCAATATAGCGAATATAAAAAAAAAAAATCGAATATAGAGCAATTTAGCTATAATCTTCTTTGTCCAATAGTTGTAAGTTGAAAAATTCGCAATAAGAAATTCGCATTATGAAAATTCGCAAACAACACCACTCTTAAAGTGAAATATACTGCAGCCTTCTCATTGGCCCACAAGCTAGAGGCAGGGAGGGATCATGTGTACTGATTAAAAAAAAAAAATATTGAATATTCGAAATTACGAATATATATCACTATATTCGAAATATTCGCAAATTTTCGAAGTACCTATATTCGCAATAAATTTAAATATTCGTGATCAAGACCAAGCGCTATTTCCCGCCTCTCCCATAGAAGTGAATGGGAGCGTGCCGCGCATGCGCGGCCCATGCTCCCATTAATTTCTATGGGGCAGACGGCAATAGCCAATCTCCGTTCTCGATATAGGGGCGGGTCCCAGCGACCTATAAGACAATGGGGGCATATCCTAGCGATATGCCCCCATTGTCTGAGATGAGAAAACCCCTTTGAAATCCACACAATGCGCTGAGCAAATCATTTGTTTTTCTCTTGATTTGCATCAGCAGCTCTTCTCCATCCACATCTAAAGCTAATCCTAGACTGATTCTGGTTTCTGCTTATCAGAGAGCAGTGCATTGTGGGAGCTCAGATGGCTCAGTTATAGCTTGGCCCTTGGGTCACTGTCTGACAACGGGCGGAACTAATCTGCTGTCTGTTTCCAAGGGCAACCGGGAGAATTTTGATAGAAGCCGATAAGATTAGAATGTGGTTTATATATTTGAAGATTCCAAGTGATGTAATAAATTCATGTTACACTACATAAGGTTGTCTTTGTTTCTCAACCAAAATTAACTTCTTCAGTACCGGGCCACTTTTCACCTTAAATCCTAAGCCGATCCGACATGAGTCACTTTATGTGGTAATAACTCTGGAACGCTTTTACTGATCCAAGCCGTTCTGAGATTATTTTCTTCTGACAAATTGCATTTTTGAAACCCCCAAAAATATCATATTTTTGTGTCTCTGTTCTCTGAAAACCATATTTAGTTATTTTTTCTTCTGCCGATTATCTTGTGTAGGGGCTCGTTTTTGTCTGGAAAGAGTTGATAATATATTGGTACCATGTTTGGGTACGTGTGATTTTTTGATCGTTCAATATTACACTTTTTGGGGAAAGGTGACCAAAAAATGGCTGTTTTGGCACAGTTTTTTTTTAACCACTTTAACCCCGCTAGCTAAAACCCCCTTCATGACCAGGCCACTTTTTACACTTCGGCACTACACTACTTTCACCGTTTATCGCTCGGTCAAAAAAAACAACATCCATATATACATTTTTTGCTAAATTTATAGTTCTACATGTCTTTGATAAAAAAAATGTTTGGGCAAAAAAAAAATGGTTTGGGTAAAAGTTATAGCGTTTACAAACTATGGTACAAAAATGTGAATTTCCGCTTTTTGAAGCAGCTCTGACTTTCTGAGCACCTGTCATGTTTCCTGAGGTTCTACAATGCCCAGACAGTAGAAACACCCCACAAATGACCCCATTTCGGAAAGTAGACACCCTAAGGTATTCGCTGATGGGCATAGTGAGTTCATAGAACTTTTTATTTTTTGTCACAAGTTAGCGGAAAATGATGATTTTTTTTTTTTTTTTACAAAGTCTCATATTCCACTAACTTGCGACAAAAAATTTAAAATTCTAGGAACTCGCCATGCCCCTCACGGAATACCTTGGGGTGTCTTCTTTCCAAAATGGGGTCACTTGTGGCGTAGTTATACTGCCCTGGCAATTTAGGGGCCCAAATGTGTGAGAAGAACTTTGCAATCAAAATGTGTAAAAAATGACCTGCGAAATCCGAAAGGTGCACTTTGGAATATGTGCCCCTTTGCCCACCTTGGCTGCAAAAAAGTGTCACACATCTGGTATCGCCGTACTCAGGAGAAGTTGGGGAATGTGTTTTGGGGTGTCATTTTACATATACCCATGCTGGGTGAGAAAAATATCTTGGCAAAAGACAACTTTTCCAATTTTTTTTATACAAAGTTGGCATTTGACCAAGATATTTATCTCACCCAGCATGGGTATATGTAAAATGACACCCCAAAACACATTCCCCAACTTCTCCTGAGTACGGCGATACCAGATGTGTGACACTTTTTTGCAGCCTAGGTGGGCAAAGGGGCACACATTCCAAAGTGCACCTTTCGGATTTCGCAGGCCATTTTTTACAGATTTTGATTGCAAAGTACTTCTCACACATATGGGCCCCTAAATTGCCAGGGCAGTATAACTACGCCACAAGTGACCCCATTTTGGAAAGAAGACACCCCAAGGTATTCTGTGAGGGGCATGGCGAGTTCCTAGAATTTTTTATTTTTTGTCACAAGTTAGCGGAAAATGATGATTTTTTATATATATTTTTTTTTCCTTACAAAGTCAAATTTTCCACTAACTTGCGACAAAAAATAAAAAATTCTAGGAACTCGCCATGCCCCTCACAGAATACCTTGGGGTGTCTTCTTTCCAAAATGGGGTCACTTGTGGCGTAGTTATACTACCCTGGCAATTTAGGGGCCCATATGTGTGAGAAGTAGTTTGCAATCAAAATGTGTAAAAAATGGCCTGCGAAATCCGAAAGGTGCTCCTTGGAATGTGTGCCCCTTTGCCCACCTTGGCTGCAATAAAGTGTCACACATCTGGTATCGCCGTACTCAGGAGAAGTTGGGGAATGTGTTTTAGGGTGTCATTTTACATATACCCATGCTGGGTGAGAGAAATATCTTGGCAAAAGACAACTTTTCCAATTTTTTTATACAAAGTTGGCATTTGACCAAGATATTTTTCTCACCCAGCATGGGTATATGTAAAATGACACCCCAAAACACATTGCCCAACTTCTCCTGAGTACGGCGATACCAGATGTGTGACACTTTTTTGCAGCCTAGATGCGCAAAGGTGCCCAAATTCCTTTTAGGAGGGCATTTTTAGACATTTGGATCCCAGACTTCTTCTCACGCTTTCGGGCCCCTAACATGCCAGGGCAGTATAAATACCCCACATGTGACGCCATTTTGGAAAGAAGACACCCCAAGGTATTCCGTGAGGGGCATGGCGAGTTCCTAGAATTTATTTTTTTTGGGCATAAGTTAGCGGAAATTGATTTTTTTTGTATTTTCTCACAAAGTCTCCCTTTCCGCTAACTTGGGACAAAAAATTTCAATCTTTCATGGACTCAATATGCCCCTCAGCGAATACCTTGGGGTGTCTTCTTTCCGAAATGGGGTCACATGTGGGGTATTTATACTGCCCTGGCATTTTAGGGCCCTAAAGCGTGAGAAGAAGTCTGGGATATAAATGTCTAAAAAATGTTACGCATTTGGATTCCGTGAGGGGTATGGTGAGTTCATGTGAGATTTTATTTTTTGACACAAGTTAGTGGAATATGAGACTTTGTAAGAAAAAACAAAACAAAAACAAACAAAAAATTTCCACTAACTTGGGCCCAAAAAAATGTCTGAATGGAGCCTTACAGGGGGTGATCAATGACAGGGGGGTGATCAGGGAGTCTATATGGGGTGATAACCCCCCTGTCATTGATCACCCCCCTGTAAGGCTCCATTCAGACGTCCGTATGATTTTTTACGGATCCACGGATACATGGATCGGATCCGCAAAACGCATACGGACGTCTGAATGGAGCCTTACAGGGGGGTGATCAATGACAGGGGGGTGATCAGGGAGTCTATATGGGTGATCACCCCCCTGTAAGGCTCCATTCAGACGTCCGTATGATTTTTTACGGATCCACGGATACATGGATCGGATCCGCAAAACGCATACGGACGTCTGAATGGAGCCTTACAGGGGGGTGATCAATGATGGAGGGTGATCAATGACAGGGAAGTGATCAGGAAGTCTATATGCGTGATCACCCCCTTGTCATTGATCACCCCCCTGTAAGGCTCCATTCAGACGTCCGCATGTGTTTTGCGGATCCGATCCATGTATCCGTGGATCCGTAAAAATCATACGGACCTCTGAATGGAGCCTGACAGGGGGGTGATCAATGACAGGGGGGTGATCATGGGTGATCAGTGGTTCATAAAGGGTTAATAAGTGACAGGGGGGGTGTAGTGTAGTGTGGTGCTTGGTGCTACTTTACTGAGCTGCCTGAGTCCTCTGGTGGTCGATCCAAACAAAAGGGACCACCAGAGGACCAGGTAGCAGGTATATTAGACGCTGTTATCAAAACAGCGTCTAATATACCTGTTAGGGGTTAAAAAAAATCACATCTCCAGCCTGCCAGCGAGCGATCGCCGCTGGCAGGCTGGAGATCCACTCTCTTACCTTCCGTTCCTGTGAGCGCGCGCGCCTGTGTGTGCGCGTTCACAGGAAATCTCGCGTCTTGCGAGATGACGCGTATATGCGTGACTGTGCGCAGCGCTGCCAACTCCGGACCGCACATCTGCGTTAGGCGGTCCGGAGGTGGTTAAGGCATTCCCCTCAGGGGATAGATCATGTGATATTTTTATAGAGCAGGTTGTTGCAGACGCGGTGATACCTAATATGTTTATTTTGTTTTATTTTTACGTTTTACACAGAAAGGCCTCGTTCACATTTCCGTTTTTCATGGACGTGTGCTGTCCGCATTTTCCACTGACAGCACACGTACCCACTGATTTAAATGCGTCGGTTCACACATCAGTATTATTTTCACTAAACCGTGGTTCAGTAAAAAAATAAAATCACGGAGACATGCACTACTTTGGTAATGCCAATTGAAGTCTATGGGTCCGTGAAAATCACAGACACAACATGGATGGCATCCGTGATGCGTCCGATTTTCACGGAAGAAAGATAAGAAATTTCCTTTTAACTAATTTTCAGCTGAGCAACGTCCGTGGATTGCGAATGACACACGGAGGGTAAAATCCAACCATCCACAGATCTTTCACGGACATCCTCACTGATTAAATAAGGACGCTTTTTTCACGTATGTGATACTGACGCAGAGATGTGAATGAGGCCTAAAAGCATTTTTCAAAAGAAAAAAAATCGTGATTTTGTGCTGCCATATTTATTTATTTTTTGGGTGATTGTCTTATGTCGGGCTCTTTTTTTGTTGGATGAGGTTGGGGTACATATGACTTTTTGATCGCTTGGTATTACACTTTTTGTGAGGCAAGATGACCAAAAAATGGCTGTTTAGAGGTTGTTTTATTTTACGACGTTCACCTGACGGGGTGGATCATGTGATATTTTTATAGAGCCGGTTGTTACGGACACAACGATACCTAATATGTTTGTTTTTTTTTGTTTTTTTTTTACTTGATACTTTATTTATTTTTATTATTATTATTTGAACTTTGCTTTACTTTTTATTTTTGTCCCACTGTGGGACAAACTGTGGTTTGATCCCCTCTACAATGCAGTGCCTATAAGACCCAGCCTGGGGCTTGGATCTCATAGGCTTCTGTTGGAGGCAAGCCCCGATGTCTGTGCAAGGCATCAGGCTGCCTTTCCTGCCATCAAGTCCCCGTCAACGCTGCACGCGGACCCGATGGGGTGGGGGAGGGTGCCCGCACCCTCTGCAAACACTGCGCATGCCACAGCCTACAAGGGCTTAGTACGTCAGCATCGGTGTATGCACTGCTCAGCTCCTGCACCCACCCGATCAGACCGCCGTACTTGTACAACGTTGGGACTTGTCCCGGAGCGCCGTACATGTACGGCACTGGGATCCTATGGGTTAATGAATATTCATGAGGAGGCTAGATACACCCATGAACTCCTCGCTTCAGGTCCTTCAACCACATTTTTATTTGATTAAGGTCAGGACTTTGACTCTCCAAAACTTAAACTTTCTTCTTCTTTAAAGGAAATGTGTCATCAAAATTAGTTTTCTACCAGTTAAAACCAGATAGTGAGACAGCTTCGTTTTTCTAATCTCTTTTTATTTTCTGATTGGATTTTTTTATTTTTTATTCTATTTTCTGAACGTGATTATGGGGGTGGCCATCTTGCTTGAGATGTTCTTAACAGCATTTAGAAAGCATTAAGAAATCGCTTTATGGCAGCTCCATGGTCCATAGACACCATGGTCAGGTGAGGACCTCATGGACTTCTATGGGAGAGTCTTCTAGGCATGCTCTGTGACCTGTGCGGAGGTCATTGTACAAGGAAGGAATAGATAAGCTCTAACAATCACCTATTGTGAATGGTGGATTATGTCTTATCTGCCATTCTAATCCTATCACCACTGTGTATAGATAAGCAGGTAACTGCAGTAAAGTGGTGCCCATTATTAGGCCTAGTGGCCAGTGTGAAAACTGCAGGATTTTATGGCTTTTATTTAAATTTAGATAGTGACATGGAAAATTAACATCACCAAAAATTATTAAAAAATATGTTAAACATAAAAACGTGATTTAAACAGTAGGTCATTTTCAGATGACACATCTCCTTTAACCATTCTTTGGTAGAACGACTTGTGCTTAGGGCAGTTCTCTTGCTGCACATGATCCACGTTGTCTTGAGATTAGGCTCATGGACAGCTGTGCTGACATTTTTCTTTAGAATTTGCTGGTATAATTCAGAATTCATTGATCCATCAATGATGGCAAACCGTCCTGGCCCAGATATAGCAAAACAGGTCCCAACCATGATACTACCACCATTGTGTTTCATGTATGGGGTGAGGTTTTTATGCTAAAATGTAGGGTTTTTCATTCTCCAGACATAAAGCTTCTCATTTAAACAAATTAGTTCCATTTTGGTCTCATCCGTCCACAAAACATTGTTCCAATAGTCTTCTGGCTTGTATAGCACACTGCAGATGGGCAGCAGTGATCGTTTTGGAGAGCAGGGGATTCCTCCTTGCAGCCCTGCCATGCACACCATTGTTGTTCAGTTTCTTCCTGATGGTGGACTCACGGACATTACCATTAGCTAATGTGAGAAAGGCCTTTAGTTGCTTAGAGGTTACCTGGGGTTCGTTTGTGACTTTGCAGACTATTACATGCCTTGCTCTTGGTGTGATCTTTGTTGGATGACCACTCCTGGGGAGGGCAATAATGGTCTTGAACTTCCTACATTTATACACAATCAGATTGTCTGTGGATTGTTGGAGTCCATACTTTATAGAGATGATTTTGTAACCTTCTCCAGCCTGATGAGCATCAACAACTCTTCTCCTGAGTTCCTCCGAAGTCTCCTGCCATGATACACTTCCACAAATGTGTTGTGAAGATCAGGCATTGATAGATTAGTTGCTTAGAGGTTACCTGGGGTTCGTTTGTGACTTCGCAGACTATTACATGCCTTGCTCTTGGTGTGATCTTTGTTGGATGACCACTCCTGGGGAGGGCAATAATGGTCTTGAACTTCCTACATTTATACACAATCAGACTGTCTGTGTATTGTTGGAGTCCATACTTTATAGAGATGATTTTGTAACTTTCTCCAGCCTGATGAGCATCAACGACTCTTCTGCTGAGTTCCTCAGAAGCCTCCTGCCATGATACACTTCCACAAACGTGCTGTGAAGATCAGGCATTGAATGATTGAATCATTTTATTTAAATAAAACAGGTTGTCCACTCACACTAGACTGTCATCCCATTAATTGAAAACACCTGACTCTAATTTCAAGGTTCTAAAGGTTCACATTTCACATACTTTTACCACTCACAGACATGTGATATTGGATCATTTCCCTCAATAAATAAATGACTGAGTCTAATATAACTCGTTTGATTTTATCTACTTTGATTTGATCTGAAAATCTGATGTAGTTTTACTGTAGAGCAAACGTTCAAGCACCACTGAACATACACTCAGATACATACACACATAAATTCATACATATCACATGCATGCACATATACATTCATAACTACTTACCCTGAGATACATACACCCATGTATGGATTGGGAGAACATATATGTATGTGGGTAAGGCTACTTTCACATTTGCGTTATGAACGGATCTTGTTGTATTATCTTTAAAATAGCAATGACGGATCCGACATTAAAACTATTGTAAGTCAATGGGCGCCGGATCCGTTTCTATTGTGTCTGAGAAAACAGATCTGGCACCATTAACTTACATGGTCATGCAGGATCTGCCCTTGCTTTGCATCCCATGCCGGATAGAAGAAAAATGCTGCTTGCAGCGTTATTCTGTTCGGTATGGGAACGCAACGCAACCAAACGGAACGGGATGCATTCTGGTGCACTCCATGCAGTTCAGTTTTGTCCCCATTGACAATGAATGGGAACAAAATGGAACCATTTTTCTTCGATATTAAGATCCTCTGCTGGATCTCAATACCGGAAAATAAAAACACAGACGGGAAAGTAGCCTAAGTAACCAGCTCAGTGATAGAAAACAGAGGGTGGTCATACTGTACACACTCAGATTAACTCACCATTTCTAGCAGTGTACCACAGAGGTCAACATTGGAGAGGTGGCAATCATTGGTGGGGTACCACAAAGGAATGTGACACAAAATGTATCTAAAAACAATAGTGTGAATGTCACGACCATGTTATGGCCGTGACTCCTTGGGAGCCGCATACAGTTGCCCGCGGTTTGGGTTGTAGTGTCAACCGCAGCTGGAGGCATAATGTTGTTGGCCTCAAGTGCGGTTGCCGCGGACAACAGCTATGTGTGCGGTTCCCTTGGAGTTGTGTGCGTGTTTGTAGCACTTTTGTATGTCTGTGTGCACTTTGTTTATGTGTGGTGTGCACTCACATCTTCCCCTCACTGTGGTTGCCCGTGGCAACGTTTGGTCGTAGTGTACATGTGGTGGCAGTGTCCCGGCCTTCGGGCTGACTCCCAGGACACGGTTGCCACCCATGTCGTTGCCTGCGGCAACAGCCACAGTGTGTTTGTTGATTGGACACTTCCCCTTTAAGTTGTGTTTTCCCTTCTGTGGTTTTGGAAGGGTTAACTCCCTTTCTGTTTGTGTGAGTCACGGGGTGTGTCTGATTGTTGGGTGTGGCCTCGTGGCCCTATAAAGCCTCAGTTGTAGGCAGTAGCCAGAGAGGGTGCTTCAGCCATGCTGGCTGGAGACATCCTCCTGGTTACTTACCAACTGCCAGTGGGGGCCATCCTTCTGGTCATAGCAAATACAATATCTCGTTTGGTGTCTTGAAGATGTGTTTGGTTTTATGCTTGTTTATTGCACCTATGGTCCTGGGTTCCCGTGTGATGTGTGTTGTGTACTGAGTCCTTTTGTTTGTGGATAGCAGTACCTCCACATGGGTTCCAGGCTTTGTGTCTGTGGCAGGTGAGTGTTATGTTTGTGGCAAGTACCTGCCATTGCCATAGGTTGTATTTGTTCTCCCTTCCTTGCAGCTTGGCCAGTGAGACTCCTGTTCCTCCGTATCCTGAAGGAACAGGTTGTCTTACCCTGACTCCTAGTCCAGGGACCGGTCGGAGGGTGAGTTAGGGCTCCGAGGTTCCTGAGCATGGGTCCTCCTACCTTAAAGGTCGGCCCATGCAGCTAGGAGTTAGGGTCAGGTTAGGGACGCAATAGGAGGTGACCTGCTCCCTAATCCTGTTGTCCTGGTCGAGCAGCAACCATCTTCCACCATCGCACGGCTGAGGGTTTTCCCCATCCTCAGCCGTGACAGTGAAGTACAGATGGTAAGTACTCCGGATAGAAGACCCTGAATACACACAGCTATAAAGAAAGGCCCGACTAAAACCATATAAAATAATAATAATAGTATAAATGGTACAGTTAGTAATGATAAAAATGTGAAGTGCCCCTCAGGACAATTTCACACAAGTAACACTCACTTCACTGGGGGGTAGTCATCAGGATAAGCATAAAACCCCTGTGACTTGAACCCCCCGGCAAGGATCGCATGTAGAGTCGTAGTGATGGAAGGCAGCAAGAATCCAGTGCTTCTGATCAATCACCTTTAATATACATATGTGGCTCGACGCGTTTCGGGAACAATTCCCCTTCTTCAGGAGCATTACATAACCAAATGACAATGGAAAAAAGGAATTTATGCCTTAATAATCCTGAAAAGGGCGCGTTTTTCGAAAGACCGGAAGTGGTGTGACCACATTTCCGGTATTTGGAACGCATATGCGTTCCACATCGTAGTTACAGATAAAAGCATCTTAAATAGTGGTAACATAACATCAAATTGTAGAATATATAGTACATAATATAGTAGAGTAAGCTTTGTATAAAAGAACTATGTCTAACAACTTTAGAATATCGGACCTGAAAATGCCCCTGACTTCCGCTCCATGGAGCGCGAGTAATGCGTTCCACCAGAGGCGAGAGCCAGGGCATCCGGTGAGTGGCAACAGTATCCACACAACCTAGTTGGTATATCTATTAATGAGGATTACTTGCCAGAATATTCAGGCGACTGTGAGTCATTACGCCAGGCCAGGACGTTTTGGACCGGCAGTGTTCCCGACTTCCGCTCCGTGGAGCGCACCTGATGCGTTCCAAAAGAGACAGGAGCCAGGGTTTCTGGTCCGTGACATCGGGGCTCTGGTGGCACGCACAGTGCGGGTCAACAAGAACCCGTGATAGTTTACATTTAATGCCCAAAAGGAGCAAGGGGCATATTAGAATGTCGGTAGTACGCAGACAAAACAAAACTATATATTATACAATAAAATGAACAAACAATGGGACATGAAAGTATGCATATATTTTTTTTATTTTTTTTTTTCCCATTACAAAAGTTTTATTGTTTTTCTTACAATGTAACAATACAAAAATAACAGAATAATCAAAATAAATAAACAATGCATGAATCAAACCAGTGCAATAAAATCACCTTAGTTTCTTTTTTTTTTTTTTTTTTTATATTTATAAAGAAAAAAAAAAAGAACAAAACCCTCCCCTCCCTCCCTCCCAATTTGTGGTGCGTCAAAGTAGGACCCCTATATATGAAACAACCTGATCTCAGCTAACCAAACCTCCAACCACCCCATATCCTACTCCATTGGTATTCATTTTCCCTCTGTCTATATAGAATTTTTTCATAGTTCTTTACTTTATCAATTAAATTTATCCATGTGTTTATGTCTGGAGTGGATCGGGCAAACCAAGTCCGGCTGATCAAAACTCTAGCCAGCATCAATATTCTGTTTAGAAAAATCTTTTGATGGTTATGGTTTTTTAGTTTGGAGAGATCATTAAGAACAAATACTTGTGGCGAAGTGCGTTATGCACTTTGTCCCAGGTGAAAGGAGACGTTTGCAGCAGCTGTGTGAGTGAATGGGCCCTAATAGCCCTGTGTGCCTATCCTGGTGAGATGATCCCTATGCTAGGTGTACCTGTGTGTGGTACTTTCGGAAACACTCCCCTAAGCATAGGGCAGGGTGGTCAGGACAGTCAGGACAGAAATAGCGGGTGTCACGCCTTATTCCACTCCTGCTACAGACACGACATCTTTTTCGGGGTGACGGTTGGGTTGAGGTACCAGCAACGACATTGGGGAAATGTCGCTCGTGTAGACGGCTAACTACACTGGTGGATGGGGCCACGGAACCTCCTGGATACAGGAGGTTCTCGATGATCTCTTCCTGAAATTTGAGGAAGGATCCAGTTCTCCCAGCCTTACTGTAGAGAACAAAACTATTATACAGAGCCAATTGAATTAAATATACAGACACCTTCTTATACCAGCGTCTGGTTCTGCGGGAAACTAAATACGGAGACAACATCTGGTCATTGAAGTCCACCCCTCCCATGTGAAGGTTATAGTCGTGGACTGAGAGGGGCTTTTCAATGACACGGGTTGCTCGCTCAATTAGTATTGTCGTGTCTGCGTGAATGGAGGAGAGCATGTAAACGTCACGCTTGTCTCTCCATTTCACTGCGAGCAGTTCTTCGTTACACAGTGCGGCCCTCTGCCCCCTTGCAAGACGGGTGCTAACGAGCCGTTGGGGGAAGCCCGCGCGACTAGTTCGCGCGGTACCACAGGCGCCAATCCGTTCTAGAAACAAATGCATAAAGAAGGCCACACTTGTGTAGAAATTGTCCACATAAAGATGGTACCCCTTGCCGAATAAGGGTGACACCAAGTCCCAGACTATATTCCCACTGCTCCCCAGGTAGTCAGGGCAACCGACCGGCTCCAGGGTCTGATCTTTTCCCTCAGACATGAAATTTGTGTGTATAGCCTGTGGCCCTTTCACAGAGCTTATACAATTTGACCCCATACCCCATAAAGGTATAAAGGAATTATTAAAAGTATATATGTATACATATATATATATATATATATATATAATGCATGAGGACATACATATAATATATATATACATAATATATATGTGGACAAGAGTAAACTAAAAATGAAAATAATAATAATAATAAAAAAATAATAAAGATAAAAATTAATAAATAAACATACAAAAACATCAAAATAAAAAAAAAATATAAATATATATATAAAATCTGTATATATAGATTCCATTCACATTATGAAGTTCATGATTAAATACAATATAATTTGTGTGTACATAGAAAATTAATAATGAATAATAAATAATGGATAAATGATAAATGGAGATGGGTGATAAAACCGGTTAGGTAATAGTGTTGATCACGAATATTTGAATTTTTAATTTTTATCACGAATATAGGTACTTTGAAAATTTGCGAATATTTCGAATATAGTTATATATATTCGTAATTTCGAATATTAAATTCCCCCCCCCCCTTTTTTTTTTTTATCAGTACACATGATCCCTCCCTGCTTCTAGCTTGTGGGCCAATAAGAAGGCTGCAATATACTTGACTTTAGGAGTAGTAGTGTTTGCGAATTTTGCTCTATATTCGTTTTTTTCGAATATTCGCTATATTGCTATATATTCTTGTTTTAGAATATTACGAATATTCGAAAAAACAAATATATTAGTTTTTAAGAATATTTGTAATATTCTAAAACAAGAATATATAGCAATACAGCGAATATTCGAAAAAAACGAATATAGAGCAATTTAGCTAATATAGTGCTACAATCTTTTTTTTATAGTTGTAATTACACTTTAGATGAGAAAAAAATTACAACTATTAGACAAAGAAGATTATAGCACTATATTAGCTAAATTGCTCTATATTAGTTTTTTTTTATATTCGCTATATTGCTATATATTCTTGTTTTAGAATAATACGAATATTCGAAAAAAACAAAGTTATAGCAATATAGAGAATATAAAAAAAAAAAATCGAATATAGAGCAATTTAGCTGATATAGTGCTATAATCTTCTTTGTCTAATAGTTGTAAGTTGATAAATTCGCAATAAAAAATTTGAATTACGAAAATTCGAATTACGAAATTCGCATATTACACAATCATTATCTTGCCGATTTTTCGAGTTAAAAAATTGTAGAATATAACGAATATTCGAATTTACGAATATTCAACGAATATTCTACAAAATATTCGCGAAATATCGTGAATTCGAATATGACCTCTGCCGCTCATCACTATTAGGTAATAGGAATCAAATACCAATGAATAAATTAATAAAACTACATACAGAAGAATAAACTTGGGTCACATGATCATTTCCTTACAACAGGATGACACTCCGCCTTGGGTATTTGCACCTACTGTAGATGATAGGTCCGGATGACGGGCACAGTGTATTGGTACAAAAATTGCGAGAGTATAGTGAATACTTAGCTCAGAGGAATTGTATTCTTGGTTTCTGGTAGTTTTGAGATATTGGTTATCTGAGTAGCACGCAATTTTAATGGTGGAGCTTTAGTAATTGGAATACTCTAGAGATTCATTTAGCCCGAACGGGGTCAGGGTATTTAGTTTGAAAATCCAAAAGATCTTCTTGCGGCAGAGGGTTTGGTAGGAGTAAGGTACCCACTCCAAAGGCGTGACACGGAGTGAACTAGAGTCCCCGTCATGATGGATAGAAAAATGTCGGGAGACACTGTGGGTGACCACTTCGCGATGGATATTCGAACGATGTTCATTCATCCGTTCGCGTAAAGATTGTGTCATGCGACCTACGTAGTATATATGGCAAGAGCAATACAATAAATATACAAAAAAAGATGTGCCACAGTTCATCTCATGCCGCAAGCGGAAACACCGCCAACCCAATTAGGGTAGGGTCCTTTAGGTGTTGGAAGGCTCGGTGCAAATGTTGCGCTATGATTTCTCATAACACCAAAGTGTTATCCCTTACTGAGCTGGAGGGTACGATCTCCTTGCGGCATGAGATGAACTGTGGCACATCTTTTGTTGTATATTTATTGTATTGCTCTTGCCATATCTACTACGTAGGTCGCACGACACAATCCTTACGCGAACGGATGAACGAGCATTGTTCGAATATCCATCACAAAGTTTTTTTTTGCCTTCCTCTGGATCAACTTGCAGGATAACAGGCCGAACTGGATGGACGGAGGGCTTTTTTCAGCCTTTGTTACTATGTTACATATACATTCATACAGACACAAAAAGACTCACATATGCAGTCATACAGATACGCATTATATACATTCATACAGATACACACGCACACATGCATACAGGCACAAACAAATATACTCACATAAAGATACACATGTACATATACAGACATACATACGCTCAGATACATATACAGTACAGACATACGCAGATACATATACAGACATACGCTCAGATACATATACAGTACAGACATTCGCTCAGATATATATACAGACATACATACGCTCAGATACATATACAGACATACGCTCAGATACATATACAGTACAGACATACGCAGATACATATACAGACATACGCTGAGATACATATACAGTACAGACATTCATACAGATACATATACAGTACAGACATACATACGCTCAGATACATATACAGTACAGACATTCATACAGATACATATACAGACATACATACGCTCAGATACATATACAGTACAGACATTCATACAGATACATATACAGTACAGACATTCATACAGATACATATACAGACATACATACGCAGATACATATACAGACATACATACGCTCAGATACATATACAGTACAGACATACGCAGATACATATACAGACATACATACGCTCAGATACATATACAGTACAGACATACGCAGTTACACATAAATTCACCTGATTCTCACACACATAAGTATGCTCAGGTACGGAAGTACATACACACATACAGAGTCGGGTGACGTCAGACATTAATTTGTTATTGAGCCCTTGTGTCTTTTGCAGTCATAGAAGATCCACCAACAGCAGCAGCCAAATGATGACTGTTTCCAGGTGCAATTATTACTAATTCAAAGAAACATCCATTTAATGGTTCAGGTGCTTTATTTGGGTAATAGAAGTAACACTTAATCCGCTGGTGTAACCACTGGTGCAGCAAATAGATATTTACGCATATTTAATATTGCCAACATATTCAGCAGCGCTGTACAGAGATTGTCATTACTGACATTGGTTCCTGTCCCCCTTGGGGCGCACATTCTAGTTCATTATAGCGGTCACCTAATAGAATCAGCCTCAACAATATAATGTACAGATCGGGGTCCAGCAAGATGTCGGATCGGGTAGAACCGTTTGCAGCTTATATCGTTTGAGGGTTTGAGATCGAAATGACGCGAGATGGAAATTGATGAATAATTTATATCACGGGGCAATGATACTTGGGGGAAGAGGAAAACAATAAGATCACCTTACTGTATTACCAATCAAAAGAGTGAAAGGAAACATGGCTTTAAGTGCAGATGCAGCAGAGCTGAGTTTGTCAAGGGGACCTTTTATTCACTTTGTAAAAGGCCTGAACAGAGCAGCAGGAAGGAGCGCTCACATCACCCCCCCCCCCCCCCCAGCCATTAAGAACCAAATAGGGGTCTCATGTAAAGCCTGCAGAATTTCTTCAGTCTTCTCCTCCTAGTGTTCCCCATGGACTCCCCTTTTTAAGGGTACCATAGATGCCCCCAATATAGAGAGATCTCAGGTGACGGGTGCTGTCCTATGATACTGAATATCACTCCCATCATGCCTCAGGATGGAGCACCCATTTTGGAATCAACCCTCCGAGGAGCCTATACCCGTGCTCACTGCTGCCCCCTGCTGCTCAACATCAGTAATCTACTTCAAGAGGAGCAGGTAAAGGAAGTGACAACTGATCTGAGCTGATTTCTGGCTTACGAGCATGGTTGTCACTCTTTGAGGCAAATTAAGCAGAACATCCTATATGGTTTACCTTCTTGACTGACCATGAAGAAGTTCCCCCATTCCGTAGAGATGACTGGTCAATGGTGAAAGAGCAGACAGCACTTGTGAGAGCAGCTCCATGACAGGCTACTGAGGGGTCTCCATCAGAGAACTGCTCCCCGAAGTCCCATCAGCTAGAAAAAGTCCTTCTGCTTGGTCCTACCTGAAATGACTTCGGGCCAGACTGAGCTCCTAAAGTTCTCCTGTCCCTTATATTTCCTCCTCGTAGACTGTTAGCATTTCTTGTTGCCAATGGTGTCGTTACCAAGCTCCAGAATGATGACAATACCTATCATTGCTGTGTGTGATCGGTCATGGAGGTTTCATGGCTGACAGATCATGACTGCTGACTACGTTGACTTGACATTCTGTTTCTGTTTCTACTTCTATTGTCTTCTTTATGCCTTAAGAAAGCTGAGTTCTTGTATGACATCAGTGCAGATAATGGACTGGTTACATTGGGATTAAGAGAAAAGTATTCACGCCCTTGCCTACCTTGGCAGTGGTGTCTTTTGTCCTCCAGGTCATGAGCCTAATTATCAACCAGAACATCTATGCTACTGAGCAGTGGTCTCCAACTTGAGGCTCTCTGGTTGCTTGGAACCTACAACTCCCAACAACACACTACTTGAAAACTACAACTCCCAACTGGGATGTTTTAAAAATTGTAAATTATTACATAATTTTGGTGCACGCTGTGCCCTGCCGGTTAATGTAGTAAAAGTAGAAGTTTACATGAATCTTTGAATGTCTGTGGTCACTTGGAGGTCTTTGGGATGGATAGGGGGGCTTCAAGTTTCTCAATTGAATAAAAAAACAAAAAACACTAGAGTTTATATATAGCATATTTCCATAGGATTGGTGGACCCCTATTCAGTGGTGAAACAAATGAGAATCAGAATGTAGAAAACAACCATGGAACCTCATGGGCTGGCTCTTTCTAGTGTGATGTTAGATCTGTGCTGAATTTTAAGCCAATCAGATGCCTCCTCCTACCCTAGAGTGATTGCAATATGCTCTTCCTCCGCCTCCCTCTCCCACCGAGGGAAAGATAGTGTTGCAGCTGCATTCCCCTCCTACCCCCTCTGCTCTGTCTTTGACTTACTGTTTTACAGTAGATGGATTTTCTGCTGACTAAGAAGGTTTAGCATTTATAGAAGCCAAAAACAGGTAACAGGGAGACCCTAGGGTAGAAGAAGATGAGAAAGGTCTTATAGACTGACACATAATACTGATTTATAGAAGAACCTTATAACCAGTGATGTAACTGGAAGCTTGTTGGTGCCAAAGCAAATTTATAACAGCCCCCCTACCCTACCATGAGCCATTTAATACTAGTCTTCCTACATGTACATGGGGTCTTTGTCCCCCTCTGGGACTAATTTAGGGCCCATGTGAAACTGCAGTGTCTGAATATAAAATATATAATAATCCAGTGAATTTTTACTAGTACTGGTATATCAGTGACATAAATGACAGTCATAAAACAGTAAAGCAATAAATGAGTGGAATCCTAAAAATCCATAATAAATACTAGATATAACCACAAACACTACATCTACATCCTGGTGTATACAGGCAATTACACTAAGGGCTGTGCACTTAAAGGGGATGTCCATCCAGGATAACCCCTGTCCATATGGTTGGCATTTAATATGTTGCAGACATGCCCTAAAATGTGAAATGTGTCTATTTTCTTCCCCAGAGAAGCTGTTGGGTGGCCTCTATCTGGTCAGACCAGTTATACCCTGGAGAAAGGTTTCCTTAGAAAGATACAATGTATTCTTTATGTTGCTACAACAATGGTGTAACACTCTGCAAGACAATTAAAGGAGTTGCCCCAAAAAACAAACGTATCCCTTATGCAAAGTAAGTATCTAATTATGGGTCCTGACTGCATGAGCCCCCCCCCCAATCATGAGGTCCAGTCCTAAGTAGCGATGGACGAACATCGGCTGGGACGATTCACGAACGCGATAAAATGTTCGCGGTGGGCCCCATTACCTTTAATGGCAGGCGAACCTGAAAAACCTTCAGGTCATATTTGCAGCTACCTAATACTTACTAGAAGTGCACAAATAGTCCCACAACATGGACAGTGATATACCAGAGGGGAATCAATGGCAAAAATTCCCACAAAAAATATGTATTTTAATCAGGGGCCATTTTTATGCGTCTTAAAGGGAAACTGTCAAAAATGTGCCCTGCTGTTAATCCAAGATAAAGAATGGACCAAACTGTCTCCCTTGATAAAATGGGAATTTGAACTGGGTCAAACCTTCTCCGATAACCAATGACGGGCGGCCTTCCGAACTGTTCACTCAGCTTTTCGGCGCGTGACCCACCAGGAGGCGATCTTTAAAACTAGCCTACGGTGGTATTATACACCGACCAGACTACAGATGATGTTCCCCTCTACTAAACCCAATTGCTGGAGGAAGTATGGGAATAGAGGATTTCTTCTTCACATACTTTGGTCCTGTCCCAGGATCTCCCAGCTTTAGAGAACGGTGCAGAACCTCATAAACGAACTTATCCCCATTAGCCTTACGTTATCACCAGAATTAGCACTCCTTTTTATCAACATTGATACCCTACCATTCAGAACGATAACTTCTCACATACTTATGGTGACCAAATTGGTTATCACCAGACATTGGAAAGACCCATTGTCACGACAGGTGGGTAAGCGGGGAAAACAGGGAAAACCAACAGAACAAATGACTAGGCCCAAAAGCTAGGGAGAAAAGGGTCACCTAAAAGCTTTCCCTAGACTGCTGTGCCCATATGCATACCCTTAGGGTGGATATGCACATGCCCTCGTGCCTAAATCTGAAGGCCCTGGGCAAACCCTAAGCAGCAGGGAAAAGGGAGGAGGCAACCTGCTTCTTCCAACCAAGGAAAAGCAAGAGTCTCCCTAGAGACCTAGATAACACACACAAAGGGAAAGGAAGGAGAGGACTTATCTTGAGAAGAGCTGGAGCAGATGATCCACCACAAATCAAGAGCTCGTAGAAAAGAACTATAACCCGCACAGGCCACTGGGGGAAGGAGGGATAAATTGCCTCACTAACGATGAAACCCAGTACACCTGAGGGAAAGTGGATACAGCTCAAATCCAAATCAAAACAAACCAAGAAGTCAGACATGTGCAGCCAGTGTGACAGATCTCCGCACATTCACAGGGCAAGGCGTGACAGCACCTCCCCTTCTATGGGTGACCTCCGGACACCCCGGACCAACCTTATCTGGGTGTGCCCTGTGAAAGGCCCTCACCAGGTGGCTAGTAGTGATGAGCGGGAGGTTCCATATTCGATTTCGCGATATTTCGCGAATATTCGTGTTATATTCGTCGAAATCGAATATTCGTAATTATTCCAATTATCGCGAATAATATACGTTTTTTTTTCGCGTATTGCGATTATTTATCTTGATAGTATAAGGCAACATTCCTATGCTAATTGACTATGGCTAGGCTAATATGTGTATTTTACGAAATTTCGTGATTTGCTCTAACTTCGTCTCTTAGAATATTACGAATATTCTAAAAGACGAAGTTAGAGCAATATTACGAAATTTCTAAAAGACGAAGTTAGAGCAATATTACAAAATTTCGTAAAATACACATAGATTGTATTTAAGCTAATATACTGCTATAGTAATATTTTTTAATAGTGTACATATTTTACAAAACTTAAGTTCAGAAGAGGCAAAAAAAATTAGAGGAAAAAAAAGGATTATAGCACTATATTAGCTAAATTACAATCTATATGTGTATTTTACGAAATTTCGTAATATTGCTCTAACTTCGTCTTTTAGTAAAATTCGTTGCCTTATACTATCAAGATAAATAATCGCAATACGCGGAAAAAAAAATCGTATATTATTCGCGATAATTGGAATAATTACGAATAATCGATTTCGACGAATATAACACGAATATTCATTTGAATATTCGCGGAATTTCGCGAAATTGAATATGGCACCTCCCGCTCATCACTAGTGGCTAGCACTGACATCAGCAGCCGGAACCCACATTCTTTCCTCGGGACCGTATCCCTTCCGGTGCACCAGGTACTGGAGGGAACCCAGAAGAAAAAGTGAGTCGAGAATCTTAGAGATTTCAAACTCCAAATTGCCATCCACCAGGACAGGGGGAGGTGGCCATGGAGATGGTTAGACAGGTTCCACATATTTCTTTAATAAAGACCTGTGAAACACATTATGGATCTTCCAGGTCTGCGGAAGATCCAGACGAAATGCCACCGGGTTGACAATCGCAGAGATTTTGTAAGGGCCAATAAATCTTGGACCCAATTTCCAAGATAGTACCTTCAGTTTAATGTTTCTAGTGGACAACCACACCGAATCACACACAGGTCCGGACCAGTCATACATCTCCTGTCCGCCATCCATTTATATCTTTCACCCATTTTTTCCAAATTAACTTGGATCTTCCGCCAGATAGATGACAAGGCGGACGAGAATCTCTCCTCTTCTGGCATCCCAGAAGATCCAGTCCCAGAAAAAGTACCAAACTGTGGGTGAAAACCATATGCTAAAAACACAGAAATATAGTGGCAAATCTGGGGGAGCTGCTCAACCCCTAACACTGTAGCGTGTTTTTCATTGGGGGAGCAGCCCCACCGCATGTGGACCGCAGCAAACGACTATCCCCAGCAAAAAAAAATGCATACGGTGGAGGATGTCGGCACGGTCCACATGCACCACAAAGGCATCCTACACAAAACGGAGCATTGTGCGGATGAAAATACAATCATATAAATCACAGAAGAAATGCACCAAACGGATATGCCACTGACTATACTGGCTAGTCATAAATGCAGATATTAAAAGCTGAGACTTTTGCCAATATATTCCTGTCAGGAAGATATCGGAGCCCATCATGCACCACGTCACGGTTCTCAGCATGGCAAGGGGTCCTACCACTACGCTACCTATGGTGTGAACAAGGTCTGAAGGTGATGTAATCCAGCTCACAGCCAAGCTTCCACACAACCGCCTAGCAGGACAACTAGTGCAATGTGAACAAAGCCAGACTGTAAGCCACACCCATATCAGACCATGTGATGGAGGTTACCAGGTGCAAAGGAGAGTGTTTGAATGCCAGGTAAAGGCACATACACTACATATAAAACAAGATAAAAACACAGAAATATAGTGGCAAATCTGGGGGAGCTGCTCAACCCCTAACACTGTAGCGTGTTTTTCATTGGGGGAGCAGCCCCACCGCATGTGGACCGCAGCAACCGACTATCCCCAGCAAAAAAAAAAATGCATACGGTGGAGGATGTCGGCACGGTCCACATGCACCACAAAGGCATCCTACACAAAACGGAGCATTGTGCGGATGAAAATATAATCATATAAATCACAGAAGAAATGCACCAAACGGATATGCCACTGACTATACTGGCTAGTCATAAATGCAGATATTAAAAGCTGAGACTTTTGCCAATATATTCCTGTCAGGAAGATATCGGAGCCCACCATGCACCACGTCACGGTTCTCAGCATGGCAAGGGGTCCTACCACTAAGCTACCTATGGTGTGAACAAGGTCCCAAGGTGATGTAATCCAGCTCACAGCTGGTGCATGATGGGCTCCGATATCTTCCTGACAGGAATATATTGGCAAAAGTCTCAGCTTTTAATATCTGCATTTATGACTAGCCAGTATAGTCAGTGAAAACCATATGCGCCAAAAAATGGTGACTTATCAGTGGACTCCTGTCCAAGGACGAGACGGGATGGATAAAAGAAGAAGGGATCCTAAAGGCAGAGTGTGAGCCACCTTCGCACGTGCACAGGTCTCACAAGCTGTCACATAACCCTCCACATTCTTGCGCAACCCTGGCAACCAAAATCTCCGGGAAATGAGATTTATGGTGGATTTGCTTCCAGGATCTCCCGCAAGGACCGTATCATGATGTTCCTTGAACACCTTGTATCGCAGTTCAGCAGGAACAAACAACTTGTCTGGAGGACAAGAATCAGGAGCCTCCTCCTGGGCTCCTAACACCTCCATCTCCAACTCGGGGTACAGAGCAGAAACCACCACCTGTCACAACCAGACATCTGAGAAGCTCTGACAGATGCCTTTCAGAACCTCCTCCTTGAGATTTCTTTGTTTTGGTTTTCAGCTCCTCATCTCGTTAGCCTCTCTCAGCTGTCTGTGTGTGTGCATGCTGATCCTATTTCCCAGTCTTCTACAAGATAAGTGCTGTACATTCATTTGTGATTTTCTGTTTGCTGGATCCCAGGTGACCCTGACTCCCTCCGTGTCTAGTGTAGGGAGCCGGTGGTCGTGTCCCCTCACTATTGTAGGGTGTTCAGGTGTTAGATAGTCGAGGTACGAGGATATGCGATCATCCACCATTGGGGTGTTCGCATAGGCTGAGCAGTCAGGGAGAGTGCCAGGTCTTATGCAGGGGTCTCCCTTTTGTTCCTTAGTTCTGGATCCAGTGAGTTATATATTCTTTTTGCATTGTCTTGTTTCCTGTACACCTTTCCGTGACATTATAAACCGCCAAAACCGTCTCAAGCATGGATCCGAGCCTAAGATCTCGCTCCCGGATACGTTCTCCGGGGTAGTGAGAATTTTGTGCGTTTCAGAGAGGCTTGCAAACTCCATTTTCGCCTTCTTCCCCATTCCTCTGGTGATGAGGAACGGAGGGTGGGGATCATTATATCGCTGCCCAGGGGTAACGCTCAGTCGTGGGCCTTTTTGCTGCCGGTGGGGGCATGGCCCCTCCATTCAGTGGATGAATTCTTTCTAGCCCTGGGTCAGATATATGATAATCCGGATCGTGTTGCTTTGGCTGAGTCTAGATTACGTCTGTTATGCCAGGGTAAACAATCCGCAGAGATATACTGCTCAGAATTTCGGAGATGGGCAGCTGATACTGGTTGGAATGATGCTGCACTCCGAAGTAAATTTTGCCATGGTCTTTCAGAGGGATTGAAAGATGCATTTGCCTTTCATGAGAGGCCTATCTCCTTGGACTCTGCTATGTCTCAGGCCGTTCGTATTGACAGGCGTCTTAGAGAGAGAGGAGAGATCTCTCCTTCCTGTCATACTTCGTCCCAGGACAGTGCAGCGGTCTCATTCTGTGTGCAGGGGTCTCAGTCGCTGTCAGCCCCTTCTGAGCAGGAGCCCATGCAGCTGGGGTTGATTGCCTCTGACAATAGAAGATTCAGCCCGCATGGGAAGGTTTGTTTTTGTTGTGGAGGTATAAATCATTTGGCAAATGTTTGTCCCTCTAGGAGATTCAGGCAGTTTTCTGGGAGTAATAAAGAAACAAAAAGGGAAAAATCTTTTAAAAATGTTCCATCTGTTACTATTGGCAGGCTTGAGGCGGAAATTGAAGGTTTTCCGTTTGCTTGTAGTTCCCGTTTTGTCCTGCCTGCCAGGGTGGCGCTAGAGAGCAAGAACATTTTTTGTGAGATTTTTGTAGATAGTGGAGCAGCTGTCAATCTCATTGATAATCATTTTGCGATAACTCATGGTTTCCAGGTGCGCACTTTGGGAAAGGATATTCCTGTTTTTGCTATTGATTCCGCTCCACTTTCTCAGAAATCATTAAAGGGCATAGTTCACAATATTCGTTTAATTGTGAGTGATGCTCATGTTGAGGATGTGTCATGTTTCGTCCTTAGCGGTTTACCTACTCCTTTTGTGTTGGGGCTACCCTGGCTCACTAAACATAACCCCACCACTGATTGGCAAGCGAGGCAAATAAATGGTTGGAGTGACTTTTGCAGAGAGAATTGCCTCACGACATCTGTTTCTGAGGTTTCTACTAAGACTGAACCACCTTTTCTCTCTGAATTTTCGGATGTCTTCTCTGAGAGTGGAGTTCAGGATTTGCCCCCGCACAGGGAGTACGATTGCCCTATTAATCTCATCCCAGGCGCCAAGCTGCCTAAATCTCGTTTATACAATCTTTCCCAACCTGAAAGGGTCGCTATGCGTGCTTATATCTCTGAGAGTCTGAGAAAAGGACACATACGACCCTCGAAGTCACCTGTTGCCACTGGTTTTTTCTTTGTTAAGAAAAAAGATGGTTCTTTAAGACCTTGTCTGGATTTCAGGGAGCTGAACAGTATCACTATTCATGACCCTTATCCGCTTCCTCTGATCCCGGACCTGTTTAAACAGATTGTTGGGGCTAAAGTCTTTTCCAAATTAGATCTAAGAGGGGCATACAACCTGGTCAGGGTCAGAGAAGGAGACGAATGGAAGACGGCCTTCAATACCCCTGAGGGCCATTTTGAGAATTTGGTTATGCCTTTTGGTTTGATGAATGCCCCAGCCATTTTTCAGCATTTCTTGAACAGAATTTTTTATCATTTAATGGGAAAATTTGTATTCGTGTATTTGGATGACATTTAGATTTTTTCTCCTGATTTCAAAACTCATAAAGAACACTTACGTCAGGTCTTGCTCATCCTGCGGGAGAATAAATTATACGCGAAACTGGAAAAATGTGTGTTTGCGGTTCCAGAAATTCAATTTCTGGGGTTTCTTCTCTCCGCTTCTGGTTTTCGCATGGACCCCGAGAAGGTCCGCGCTGTGCTTGAGTGGGAGCTTCCTGAGAATCAGAAGGCGCTGATGCGTTTTTTGGGCTTTGCCAATTATTACAGGAAGTTTATTTTGAATTATTCCTCTATTGTTAAACCACTCACTGATATGACCAGAAAGGGGGTAGATTTTTCTTCCTGGTCGGTAGAGGCGCGTAAGGCCTTTTCTAATATCAAGGAAGGTTTTGCTTCCGCTCCCATCTTGGTACAACCTGATATTTCTCTACCCTTCATAGTTGAGGTTGATGCTTCTGAGGTGGGTGTGGGTGCGGTCTTGTCTCAGGGTTCCTCTCCTGCCAAATGGCGACCGTGTGCCTTTTTCTCGAAGAAACTCTCCTCCGCAGAGAGAAATTACGATGTGGGAGATAGGGAATTGTTGGCCATCAAGTTGGCTTTTGAGGAATGGCGCCATTGGCTAGAGGGAGCCAGACACCCTATTACCGTGTTTACTGACCATAAAAATCTGGCCTACTTGGAGTCAGCCAAGCGTCTGAACCCGAGACAGGCCAGATGGTCTTTGTTCTTTTCAAGGTTTAATTTTGTTGTCACGTTCCGCCCTGGGGTTAAGAATGTGAAGGCAGATGCCCTGTCACGTTGTTTTCCTGGAGGTGGGAATTTTGAAGACCCGGGTCCCATTTTGGCTGAAGGTGTGGTGGTCTCTGCTCTTTTTCCTGAATTGGAGGCAGAGGTGCAGGCAGCCCAGTCAGAGGCTCCTGATCTTTGTCCTCCTGGGAGGTTGTTTGTGCCTCTCGCTTTAAGACACAAGATTTTTAAGGAACACCACGATACGGTCCTTGCTGGGCACCCGGGGGCAAGAGCCACAGTGGATCTCATCGCTCGGAGATTCTGGTGGCCTGCGCTTCGTAAGTCGGTTGAGGGTTTTGTGGCAGCCTGCGAGACTTGCGCTCGTGCCAAAGTCACTCATTCACGGCCATCAGGTCCTCTCCTTTCCTTACCCATCCCTTCCTCTCCTTGGACACATCTGTCCATGGACTTCATAACGGACCTGCCTCGTTCCTCGGGGAAGACCGTGATTCTGGTGGTGGTGGACCGTTTTAGCAAAATGGTGCATTTCATCCCTTTTCCTGGTTTGCCCAATGCTAAGACGCTGGCGCAAGCATTTATTGATCACATTGTCAAATTGCATGGTATTCCTTCAGACATAGTCTCTGATAGGGGCACGCAGTTTATTTCCAGATTCTTTCTGTTCTCGCTTGGGGGTTCGGTTGTCATTCTCTTCTGCTTTCCACCCGCAGTCGAATGGCCAGACAGAGCGCGTCAATCAGAATCTGGAGACATATCTGCGCTGTTTTGTGGCGGAGAATCAGGAGGATTGGTGTTTTTTTTTGTCCCTTGCCGAGTTTGCTTTAAATAACCGTCGTCAGGAGTCCTCTGATAAGTCACCATTTTTTGGTGCATATGGGTTTCATCCGCAGTTTGGGACTTTCTCGGGAGAGGGGTCTTCTGGTTTACCTGATGGGGACAGATTCTCCTCGTCTTTGTCATCTATTTGGCAAAAGATTCAGGATAATCTAAAGAGCATGAGTGAGAGATATAAGCGTGTGGCAGATAAGAGACGTGTGCCTGGTCCGGACCTGAATGTTGGTGATCTGGTGTGGTTGTCTACCAAGAATATCAAATTGAAGGTTCCCTCTTGGAAGTTGGGTCCTAAGTTTATTGGGCCTTACAAAATCCTGTCTGTCGTCAATCCTGTTGCCTACCGTCTTGATCTTCCTCAGACTTAGAAGATCCATAATGTTTTTCATAAGTCCTTATTAAAACCTTATGTTTAACCCATTGTACCCTCGCCTTTGCCTCCTCTTCCGATTATGGTTGATGGGAATCTTGAATTTCAGGTCTCTAGGATTGTGGATTCTCGTGTTGTCTGCGGTTCTCTCCAGTACCTCGTTCATTGGGAGGGTTATGGTCCTGAGGAGAGGATGTGGGTCCCAGTGACGGACACTAAGGCCACTCGTCTCATCAGGGCTATCCATAGGTCCCATCCTGAGAAGGTGGGCTCTGAGTGTCCGGAGTCCACTCGTAGGGGGAGGGGTACTGTCACAACCAGACATCTGAGAAGCTCTGACAGATGCCTTTCAGAACCTCCTCCTTGAGCTTTCTTTGTTTTGGTTTTCAGTTCCTCATCTCGTTAGCCTCTCTCAGCTGTCTTGTAGTTGGACTGATTGCATCCCTTTAAATTCCTCACCATAATGCATTAGTGTGCGGTTTATACAACTTCCTGGAGTGTGTGTGCATGCTGAACCTATTTCCCAGTCTTCTACAAGTTAAGTGCTGTACATTCATTTGTGATTTTCTGTTTGCTGGATCCCAGGTGACCCTGACTCCCTCTGTGTCTAGTGTAGGGAGCCTGTGGTCGTGTCCCCTCACTATTGTAGGGTGTTCAGGTGTTAGATAGTCGAGGTACGAGGATATTCAATCATACACCATTGGGGTGTTCGCATAGGCTGAGCAGTCAGGGAGAGTGCCAGGTCTTATGCAGTGGTCTCCCTTTTGTTCCTTAGTTCTGGATCCAGTGAGTTATATATTCTTTTTGCATTGTCTCGTTTCCTTTACACCTTTCCGTGACACCACCCCATTAGCCAAAATCAGAGCGTGATCCTCCGAATCACTCCCTCCAGGAAAACTACGTGACAACGCATCTGCCTTGACGTTTTAAACCCCAGGGCGAAAGGTGACCACAAAATTGAACCTAGTAAAAAACAGTGACCATCTAGCCTGTCTAGGATTCAGGCACTTAGCAGACTGCAAGTAAGCCAAATTCTTGTGGTCAGTATATACCGTAATAGGATGAGTAGCCCCCTCCAACCAATGACGCCATTCCTCAAAGGCCAATTTAATGGCCAGCAACTCTCTATCTCCCACATCATAATTTCTTTAAGCGGCCGAGAGCTTTCTGGAGAAAAAAAGCACACGGAAGCCATTTGCTAGGGGATGGACCCTGCAACAGAACTACTCCGACCCCCACTTCTGATGCATCAACATCCATGATAAATGGTTGAGACACATCAGGTTGCATCAGAATGGGAGCAGACGCAAAACATTTCTTAATAGCAGAAAAGGCCTGTAAAGCCTCATCCGACCAGACAGAAAAGTCTGCGCCTTTTTTTGTCATATCAGTCAAAGGTTTTACAATGGTGGAATAATTCAAGATGAATTTTCTGTAGTAATTGGTAAAACCCAAAAACCGCATCAGAGCTTTCTGATTCTCAGGCCGATCCCATTCCAGTACCGCCCGGACCTTTTCGGGGTCCATACGAAAACCAGAGTCAGAAAGCAGGTATCCTAAAAGCGTTAGCTCCTGGACAGCAAATACACATTTTTCCAATTTTGCATACAATTTATTCTCCCGAAGGATCGACAACGCCTGTCTCACGTGATCCTGATGGGTCTCCAAATCGGGTGAGTAAATAAGTATATAATCAATGTAAACAACAATGAACCTTCCCACTAAATGATGGAAAATATCATTCACAAATCGCTGAAAGACCGCTGGCGCATTAGTTAAACCAAAGGGCATGACAAGATTCTCGAAATGACCTTCGGGTGTATTGAAGGCCGTTTTCCCACTCATCTCCTTCCTTGATTCTGATCAGATTATAAGCTCCTCTTAAATCCAGCTTGGAGAACACGGATGAATTTGCAGATAGCTGGAACTTATAAATAAACGACCGACTGGCTTGATCCCAAACTAAAGAGCATATAGGTGTACTACTGTACGGCCACATAGCGGGGCGTAGAGTGAAAGGTGCGCCGTATGGTTTTTGGAAGCCAGATTTTGCTGGACAGTTTTTTTGACACCATGTCCCATTTGAAGCCCCCTGATGCACCCCTAGAGTAGAAACTCCATAAAGTGACCCCATCTAAGAAACTACACCCCTCAAGGTATTCAAAACTGATTTTACAAACTTCGTTAACCCTTTAGGTGTTGCACAAGAGTTATTGGCAAATTGGGATGAAATTTGAGAATTTCATTTTTTTGCCTAATTTTCAATTTTAACCCATTTTTTCCACTAACAAAGCAAGGGTTAACAGCCAAACAAGACTGTATCTTTATTGCCCTGACTCTGCTGTTTACAGAAACACCCCAAATGTGGCCGTAAACTACTGTACGGCCACACAGCGGGGCGTAGAGTGAAAGGTGCGCCGTATGGTTTTTGGAAGTCAGATTTTGCTGGACAGTTTTTTTGACACTATGTCCCATTTGAAGCCCCCCTGATGCACCCCTAGAGTAGAAACTCCAAAAAAGTGACCCCATCTAAGAAACTACACCCCTCAAGGTATTCAAAACTGATTTTACAAACTTTGTCAACCCTTTAGGTGTTGCACAAGATTTAATGGAAAATAGAGATACAATTTCAAAATTTCACTTTTTTGGCAGATTTTCCATTTTAATATTTTTTTTCCAGTTACAAAGCAAGGGTTAACAGCCAAACAAAACTCATTATTTATGGCCCTGATTCTGTAGTTTACAGAAACACCCCATATGTGGTCGTAAACTGCTGTACGGGCACACGGCAGGGCGCAGAAGGAAAGGAATGCCATACGGTTTTTGGAAGGCAGATTTTGCTGGACAGTTTTTTTGACACCATGTCCCATTTGAAGCCCCCCTGATGCACCCCTAGAGTAGAAACTCCAAAAAAGTGACCCCATTTTAGAAAGTACGGAATAGGGTGGCAGTATTGTTGGTACTAGTTTAGGGTACATATGATTTTTGGTTGCTCTATATTACACTTTTAGTGCGGCAAGGTAACAAGAAATAGCTTTTTTGGCACGTTTTTTTTTTTTGTTATTTACAACATTCATCTGACAGGTTAGATCATGTGGTAATTTTATAGAGCCGGTTGTCACGGACGCGGCGATACCTAATATGTATACAATTTTTTTTATTTATGCAAGTTTTATACAATAACTTCATTTTTAAAACCAAAAAATTGTTTAGTGTCTCCATAGTCTAAGAGCCATAGTTTTTACAGTTTTTGGGCGATTATCTTGAGTAGGGTCTAATTTTTTGCGGGATGAGATGACGGTTTTATTGGCACAATTTTGGGGTGCATATGACTTTTTGATCGCTTGCTATTACACTTTTTGTGACGTAAGATGGCAAAAAATTGCTTTTTTTACACTTTTCTTTTTCATTTTTTTTACGGTGGTCATCTGAGGGGTTAGGTCATGTGATAATTTTATAGAGCCGGTCGATACGGACGCGGCGAAACCTAATATGTATACTTTATTTTTATTTATAAAAGTTTTACACAATTATTTTATTTTTGAAACAAAAAAAATCATGTTTTAGTGTTTCCATAGTCTAAGAGCCATAGTTTTTTCAGTTTTTGGGCGATTATTTTGAGTAGGGTCTCATTTTTTGCGGGATGAGATGACGGTTTTATTGGTACTATTTTGGCGTACATGCGACTTTTTTGATCACTTTTATTACCTTTTTTGGGAAGTAAGGTGGGCAAAATTTCAATTTTCTCATAGTTTTTATTTTTTTATTTTTATGGCGTTCACCGTGCGGGGAAAGTAACATGACCGTTTTATAGATCAGGTCGTTACGGACGCGGCGATACCTAATATGTGTAGTGTATTTTTTTTATTTTTATTTTTATTCAGTGATAAATGTTTTTTTATTTTATCTTAACTTTTTTCACTTTTTAAAAAAAAAATTGGACCCAGACCCACTTGGTTCTTGAAGATCCAGTG
The DNA here is from genome assembly GCF_014858855.1 of Bufo gargarizans. Taxonomy (NCBI): domain Eukaryota; kingdom Metazoa; phylum Chordata; class Amphibia; order Anura; family Bufonidae; genus Bufo; species Bufo gargarizans. Next base: position 457,721,255 of record NC_058084.1, on the reverse strand, counting down.
GGTCTGATGTCTGTAAATACAGTACAGAACCTATATAGGTTTCTGCACTGTATTTTACTTACACTGAACAGATCTATGCTTTCAGCACAGATCTGTTCAGCACCATGGACAGCAGGACGCCTGAGCAGGCGTCCCGTTGCCATGGGAACCTTCCCCGTCTGCCACAACTTCGCAGACGGGGAAGGGTGAGGACGGGGCTTCGGGGGGCTCTCTGGGGGCTCTCTCCCTCTCCCATCGGGGGGCTGCAAAGGCACAGCAGCCCCCCGATCGGAGAGGGAGGGAGCTCCTTGCGCTGTTAACCTTTTCCATACAGCGGTCCGTACGGACCGCTGTATGGAAAGGGTTAAACGGCTGACATTGCATCAACGATGTCAGCCGTTTATACCAGGGTGCCAGCAATGTGCTGGCACCCTGGTATAACCCACTGTACACCAACGATTATGCAATGGGAGGCGGGCGGGGGATCGCGATCCCGCCTGCCGCACCGCCCGCCTCCCGCAACGCCCCTACTGCCTGCGACACCCCCCCTGCACCACCCGCCGCCATCAAATCGTGCAGGGGTGCAGGGGGGGGTGCGCAATATTGATTTTAGGCACTCTGAAGTTTCTGATCCCCGCGGTCAGGGACCGCGGGGATCAGAAACTGCAAAAAGCGCAGCAAACCGCAGGTCTGAATTGACCTGCGGTTTGCTGCGATCGCCGACACGGGGGGGTCAAATGACCCCCCCTTGCGTTGTTACGGGATGCCGGCTGAATGATTTCAGCCGGCGTCCCGTTCCGATTAACCCCTGCGGCGCCGGAATGCAGATTTTAAGTCAGGACGTACCGGTACGTCCTCGGTCCTTAAGGACTCGGGAAATAGGGTGTACCGGTACGTCCTCGGTCCTTAAGGGGTTAAAACCCTAAGAGCTCTCCCTGACTGCTATGCACATGCAAGGGTCTCAATGGTAGACTATTGCATGCCCACGTACCTGAGACTGTGTGACACCTGAAAACCCTATAATAGTGAGGGGACACGACCACCGGCTCCATGCACTTAATACGGACGGAGTCAGGGTCACCTAGAATCAAGCCAGCAAAGAAACACAATAAAGGAAAATACTTATCTGAGCAAACAGCAGCAGCAGCCTCCAGCAGTGAACACTTCATCCAGGAAGTAGTATAAACCGCAAAGTGAGGCAGTATGGGAGGGAATATAAAGGAAGACGATTAGTCTAAATAAGTGACACCTTGCAGAAGGAAAGGAGATGACAAAGTGAAACCAAAACAAAGAACGTCATACAAGAGGTAGAGAAGAACGTCTGTCAGACCTTCTCACAGAACTGGCGATGACAGTACCCCTCCCTCTACGGTGGACTCCGGACACTCAGAGCCCACCTTCTCAGGATGAGACATATGGAAAGCCCTGATGAGACGAGTGGCCTTAATGTCTGCCACTGGGACCCACATCCTCTCTTCAGAACCATAACCCTCCCAATGAACAAGGTACTGAAGAGAACCGCGGATAATGCGAGAATCCACAATCCTAGAGACCTGAAATTCAAGATTACCATCAACAAAAATCGGAGGAGGAGGCAAAGAGGAGGGTACAGTGAGTTGGACATAAGGTTTTAATAGGGACCTGTGAAAAACATTATGGATCTTCCAAGTCTGAGGAAGATCAAGACGGAAGGCAACGGGATTGATGACGGACAAGATCTTGTAAGGCCCAATAAACTTAGGACCCAACTTCCAGGAGGCAACCTTCAGTTTGATATTCTTTGTAGACAACCACACCAGATCACCCACATTCAGGTCCAGACCAGGCACACGTCTCTTATCCGCCACACGCTTATATCTCTCACTCATCCTCTTCAGATTACCCTGAATCTTTTGCCAAATAAATGACAAAGACGAGGAAAATCTCTCCTCATCAGGTAAACCAGAAGACCCCTCTCCAGAGAATGTCCCAAACTGCGGATGAAACCCATATGCACCAAAAAATGGTGACTTATCAGAGGACTCCTGGCAATGTTTATTTAAAGAACACTCAGCAAGGGACAAAAAAGAACACCAATCCTCCTGATTCTCCGCCACAAAACAGCGCAGATATGTCTCCAGATTCTGATTGACGCGTTCGGTCTGACCATTCGACTGCGGGTGAAAAGCAGAAGAGAACGACAACCGAACCCCCAAGCGAGAACAGAAGACCTTCCAGAATCTGGAAACAAATTGCGTGCCCCTATCAGAAACGATGTCTGAAGGATTGCCAATGAATTTAACAATGTGCTCAACAACCACCAGAATCACAGTATTCCCCGAGGAACGAGGCAGGTCCGTAATGAAGTCCATAGACAGATGCGCCCAAGGATGGGAAGGAATGGGTAACGGGAGGAGAGAACCCGATGGCCGTGAATGGGGGACCTTGGCATGAGCGCAGGTCTCGCAGGCTGCCACAAAACCCTCAACCGTCTTACGAAGAGCCGGCCACCAGAATCTCCGAGCAATGAGATCCACTGTGGCTCTACTCCCTGGGTGCCCAGCAAGGACAGTATCGTGGTGCTCCTTAAAAACCTTGTGTCGTAAAGCGAGAGGCACAAACAACCTCCCAGGAGGACAAAGATCAAGAGCCTCTGCCTGGGCTGCCTGAACCTCTGCCTTCAAATCAGGATAAAGAACAGAGACGACCACCCGTTCAGCCAAAATGGTACCCGGGTCTTCAAAGTTCCCCCCTCCCGGAAAACAACGTGACAGGGCATCCGCCTTCACATTTTTAACCCCAGGGCGGAACGTAACAACAAAATTAAACCTAGAAAAGAACAAAGACCATCTGGCCTGTCTCGGGTTCAGATGATTGGCCGATTCCAAGTAGGCCAGATTCTTATGGTCGGTAAACACGGTAATAGGGTGTCTGGCTCCCTCTAACCAATGGCGCCATTCCTCAAAAGCTAATTTGATGGCCAACAACTCCCTATCTCCCACATCATAATTTCTCTCTGTAGAGGAGAGTTTCCTTGAGAAAAAGGCACACGGTCGCAATTTGGCAGGAGAGGGACCCTGAGATAAGACCGCACCCACACCCATCTCAGAAGCATCCACCTCAACAATAAAAGGTAGAGAGACATCAGGTTGTACCAAAATGGGATCGGAAGCAAAACTCTCTTTGATACTAGAAAAGGCCTTAAGTGCATCTACCGACCAGGAGGAAAAATCCACCCCCTTTTTAGTCATAGTGGCAGCTGCTCCACTATCTACAAAAGTCTCACAAACAATGTTCTTGCTATCTAGCGCCACCCTGGCAGGTAGGAGAAATTGGGAATTACAAGCAAACGGCAAACCTTCAATTTCTGCATCAACCTTGCCAATAGTAGCAAATGGAAAGTTTTTAGAGGGTTTCTTTTTTTTTTATTACCCTCAGAAAACTCCATGAATCTCCTAGAGGGGCAAACGTTAGCCAAATGATTTATACCCCCACAACAGAAACAAACCCTCCTCTGAGAGCTGAATCCTCTACTATCAGAGGCAAGCAAACCCAGCTGCATGGCCTCCTCTTTAGAGGGAATTAAGACAGACTGAGACACCTGCGCACTGAATGAGACAGCCTCACTGTCCTTGGGCTGAATAATAACAGGAAAGAGTAGTCTCCCCTCTCTCTCTAAGACGCCTGTCAATACGAACACCTAGAGACATGGCAGACTCTAACGAAAAGCAAATGCATCTTTCAATATTTCCGAAAGACCATGGCAAAATTGACTTCGGAGTGCAGCATTATTCCAACCATCAGCTGCCCATCTCTGAAATTCAGAACAGTATATCTCTGCGGACTGTTTACTCTGGCATAAAAGACGCAGTTTAGATTCAGCCAGAGCAATACAATCCGGGTCATCATATATCTGCCCCAGGGCTACAAAAAAAACAAAAAACGGTGTAAAAAAAAATTTTTTTGTTGTTACCTTACACACAAAAACTGTAATACCAAGCGATCAAAAAGTCATATACACCCTAAAATAGTAAAATAGTACCAATAAATATGCAATATAGAGCAACCAAAAATCATCTGTACCTAGTGGCGGATTATAATTGGGGCGTTTGGGGGGCCTAACTAATATATCTGAGGTCTAACTAATAGTTCACTTGCTGAATTTGGTCGCAGTTTGCAGAATGCAGTTAGCAGTAACTATTTGCAGATTGGTTAAGTATGATCTGATATGGTTGTATGCAATTTAGATTGCAATATGGAATTTGAATTTGGATTTTGAACTTTGTAGTTTGCAATAGAATGTGTAGCTTGCAATTTGTATTTCAATTTGCAATTTGTAGCTGGCAATTTGAATTTGCAATTTGTATTTGGTGGAACTGTAAATAAACACACACATATAACTGGTTCAGTATACAGGGAGTGCAGAATTATTAGGCAAGTTGTATTTTTGAGGATTAATTTTATTATTGAACAACAACCATGTTCTCAATGAACCCAAAAAACTCATTAATATCAAAGCTAAATATTTTTGGAAGTCGTTTTTAGTTTGTTTTTAGTTTTAGCTATTTTAGGGGGATATCTGTGTGTGCAGGTGACTATTACTGTGCATAATTATTAGGCAACTTAACAAAAAACAAATATATACCCATTTCAATTATTTATTTTTACCAGTGAAACCAATATAACATCTCAACATTCACAAATATACAAACAAAACAAAAACAAATCAGTGACCAATATAGCCACCTTTCTTTGCAAGGACACTCAAAAGCCTGCCATCCATGGATTCTGTCAGTGTTTTGATCTGTTCACCATCAACATTGCGTGCAGCAGCAACCACAGCCTCCCAGACACTGTTCAGAGAGGTGTACTGTTTTCCCTCCTTGTAAATCTCACATTTGATGATGGACCACAGGTTCTCAATGGGGTTCAGATCAGGTGAACAAGGAGGCCATGTCATTAGATTTTCTTCTTTTATACCCTTTCTTGCCAGCCACGCTGTGGAGTACTTGGACGCGTGTGATGGAGCATTGTCCTGCATGAAAATCATGTTTTTCTTGAAGGATGCAGACTTCTTCCTGTACCACTGCTTGAAGAAGGTGTCTTCCAGAAACTGGCAGTAGGACTGGGAGTTGAGCTTGACTCCATCCTCAACCCGAAAAGGCCCCACAAGCTCATCTTTGATGATACCAGCCCAAACCAGTACTCCACCTCCACCTTGCTGGCGTCTGAGTCAGACTGGAGCTCTCTGCCCTTTACCAATCCAGCCACGGGCCCATCCATCTGGCCCATCAAGACTCACTCTCATTTCATCAGTCCATAAAACCTTAGAAAAATCAGTCTTGAGATATTTCTTGGCCCAGTCTTGATGTTCAGCTTGTGTGTCTTGTTCAGTGGTGGTCGTCTTTCAGCCTTTCTTACCTTGGCCATGTCTCTGAGTATTGCACACCTTGTGCTTTTGGGCACTCCAGTGATGTTGCAGCTCTGAAATATGGCCAAACTGGTGGCAAGTGGCATCTTGGCAGCTGCACGCTTGACTTTTCTCAGTTCATGGGCAGTAATTTTGCGCCTTGGTTTTTCCACACGCTTCTTGCGACCCTGTTGACTATTTTGAATGAAATGCTTGATTGTTCGATGATCACGCTTCAGAAGCTTTGCAATTTTAAGAGTGCTGCATCCCTCTGCAAGATATCTCACAATTTTTTACTTTTCTGAGCCTGTCAAGTCCTTCTTTTGACCCATTTTGCCAAAGGAAAGGAAGTTGCCTAATAATTATGCATACCTGATATAGGGTGTTGATGTCATTAGACCACACCCCTTCTCATTACAGAGATGCACATCACCTAATATGCTTAATTGGTAGTAGGCTTTTGAGCCTATACAGCTTGGAGTAAGACAACATGCATAAAGAGGATGATGTGGTCAAAATACTCATTTGCCTAATAATTCTGCACTCCCTGTACAGTTCACTATGCTAACAGTAGGAACATTATATAACTGATTTGAATACCTATTTTGGCCTCTCTGCTTCCATAAAAACACAGCTCTCAGTGGAGTGAATGTCTCTTCAGCTCCTGTCTCTGGTGAATAATGATTCTAGCAGCTCCTGCTAGGGGAATTCCTAGACAGGCTGTGTGTGAGGCTGGCTGTGATTGGTGAAAACTCTTGCTGTGTGAGAATCTGGCTGTCATTGGTCTAGACTTCTGCCCAGCAACTACAGATTAACACTATGTTTTCTGTTGTTTCTGCTGTGTCACTGAGCTTACCTTGCATTACAAAACAAATCTTAAAAGGCATATTATCTTTTTCTGCTTTTGTGAACACAAAATATAAAAGTTATATGACATCCAAAACATGATGTCACAGTAAATAACTCTGCTTTTGTCTTTAACACACAAACATAGGAACTGTATTAAGGTTATTAGCAGGTCTAGCTGTATACAGATATAAAGCATATTAGCAAACTAGGACAAGTCTTAGCTGGCCAGCTACATGTGAGCCGTTGCTAATGGCAATCCGCAGAAAAAATGCATATAATGGAGAATGTCGCAGCGGACCACATGCACCACAATGGCATCCTACACAAGATGGGATAATGTGTGGATGCAAATTTAAAAATACATAAATCACTGCGAAAGGTGCACCACAATGATATGCAACTGACAAAACTGGCTAATCCCTCAAACTGATGTTAGGAACTGAGACTTTAGCCAATGTATTCCTGTCAGGAACACATCGGAGCCCTTTTGCACCACCGTCAAGGTATCTCAGTGTGGCATGGGTTCCTACCACTAGACTACCTACGGTGTGTGAACACGGTCTGGGAGGTGCTAAGATTCAACTTACAGCCAAGCTCCCACATACCTCCATAGTGAAATCACTCATGTAGTGGGAGAGATGATAAGGCTACCAGCAGTACGCAATGGCACATTGTAAACATATCAAGAAAAATAACTGAAATGAAGTGGCCTAATTGGGAGGAAATGCTCAAAAACCCCAAACACTGTCGCATGTTTATAACCGGGGGAGCAATTCCTCCGCATGTGATTCGTTGCTAATGGCAATCCCCAGCAAAAATGCATACAATGGAGGATGTCGGCAGCAGACCACATGCACCACAATGGCATCCTACACAAGATGGAGTAGTGTGTGGATGCAAATATAAAAATACATAAATCACTGCGAAAGGTGCACCACAATGATATGCAACTGACAACACTGGCCAATCCCTCAAGCTGTTGTTAAGAATTGAGACTTTAGACAATGTATTCTTGTCAGGAACACATCGGAGCCCTTTTGCACCACCGTCAAGGTATCTCAGTGTGGCATGGGTTCCTACCACTAGACTTCCTACGCAGTGATATATGTATTTTTATATTTGCATCCACACATTATCTGATTGGTTGCTATGGGCAACTAAGCAAGTTCTACATTACACCAGTTTGATAAATTACCCCAATTATGAGAAATCTAACGTGTCTGTGTAACAAACTCTGTAGAGACGAGATGCAGCTGAAAGAATTTGTCATGGCGGTCTGGGTCAAACGGAAGAGAACTGGACTGCAGGAAACATCTATGACATCTGTTCTCAGAGAGTTATGAGATGGTTGGGGTTAGACTCCTGGCACCCCCACCAATCAGCTGTTTGAGGAGACCGCGATGTTCCAGTGAGCGCCGCAGCCTCTTTTCTCCTTACCAAGCACAGCTCTGTCCATTTGATAGCACTGCGCTTTGTATTGCAGCTCAGCCCCAATCACTCAGATGGGACAGAGCTACACCCAGACCATGTGACCGATGAATGTTATGTCATATGGCCTAGGAAAAGACTGTGGCACTCAAGAAGCACCACAGCCTCTTCATACAGAATTTTTTACTTAAGGGAGGGAGGGGCCCGAGTGGGGTAGACAGCCCCAGGCCTATCGTGCACTTAATCCTGTCTATACTCTTAAAATGCTACCAACAAAACTGCCACCTTATCCCGTAGTTTCCAAAATGGCATAACTTTTTGAGAGTTTCTACTCTAGCGGTGCATCAGGAAGTCTTCAAATGTGACAAGTCAACTTAAAATTATCCCAGTGAAATCTGCCCTCCAAAAACCATATGGCTTTCCTTTCCTTCTGCACCCTGCCGTGTGCCCGTACAGCAGTTTCAACCACATATGGGATGTTTCTGTAAACTACAGAATCAGGGCAATAAATAGAGTTTTGTTTGGCTGGTAACGCTTTGGGAAATCTGCCAAAAAAGTGAAATTCAGAAATTTAATCTCCAATTTCCATTAATTCTTGTGGAACACCTAAAGGGTTAACAAAGTTTCTAAAATCAGTTTTGAATACCTTAAGGGGTGTAATTTCTGAAATAGGGTCACTTTTTGGAGTTTCTACTCTAGGGGTGCATCAGGGGGGCTTCAAATGGGACATGGCATCAAAAAAACTGTCCATCAAAATCAGCCTTCCAAAAACCATATGGCGTTCCTTTCCTTCTGCGCCCTGTCGTGTGGCCATACAGCAGTTTACGACCACATATGGGGTGTTTCTGTAAACTACAGAATCGGGGCAATAAATATTGAGTTTAGTTTGGCTGTTAATCCTTGCTTTGTTAGCGTAAAAAAATTATTAAAATGGAAAATCTGCCAAAGAAAGTGAAATTCTGAAATTTCATCTCCATTTTCCATTAATTCTTGTGGAACATCTAAAGGGTTAACAACGTTTGTAAAACCCGTTTTTAATACCTTGAGGGGTGTAGTTTCTAAAATGGTGTAATTTTTGGGTGGTTTCTATTATGTAAGACTCACTAAGTGACTTCAGACTTGAACCGGTCCTTAAAAAGTGGGTTTTGGAAATTTTCTAAGCCTTCTAACGTCCCCAAAATAAAATGGCATTCACAAAATGATCCAAACATGAAGTAAACATATGGGAAATGTAAAGTAATGACTATTATATGAGGTATCACTATCTGTTTTAAAAGCAGAGAAACTGAAATTTGGAAAGTTGTGAATTTTTCCCAATTTTTGGTAAATTTGGTATTTTTTTATGAATAAAAATAAAATATTTTGATTCAAATTTACCACTGTCATGAAGTACAATATGTGACGAGAAAACAATCTCAGAATGGCTTGGATAAGTAAAAGCGTTTTAAAGTTATCATCACATAAAGTGACATGTCAGATTTGCAAAAATCAGTCTGGTCCTTAAGGTAAAAAATGGCCCGGTCCTTAAGGCCCCTTTCACACGGGCAAGATTTCCGCGCGGATGCGATGCGTGAGTTGAACGCATTGCACCCGCACTGAATCCCGACCTATTCATTTCTATGGGGCTGTTCCATGAGCGGTGATTTTCACGCATCACTTGTGCGTTGCGTGAAAATCGCAGCATGCTCTATATTGTGCGTTTTTCACGTAACGCAGGCCCCATATAAATGAATGGGGTTGCGTGAAAATCGAAAGCATCCGCAAGATTTTCACGCACGGTTGCTAGGAGACGATCAGGATGGAGACCCGATCATTATTTTTTTCCCTTATAACATGGTTATAAGGGAAAATAATAGCATTCTGAATACAGAATGCTTAGTAAAATAGCGCTGGAGGGGTTAAAAAATAATAATAATTTAACTCACCTTAATCCACTTGATCGCACAGCCAGCATCTCCTTCTGTCTTCATCTTAGCTGTGTGCAGTAACAGGACCTGTGGTGACGTCACTCCGGTCATCACATGGTCCATCACATGATCCATCACCATGGTAAAAGATCATGTGATGGATCATGTGATGACCAGAGTGACATCACCACAGGTCCTGTTACTGCACACAGCTAAGATGAAGACAGAAGGAGATGCTGGCTGTGCGATCAAGTGGATTAAGGTGAGTTAAATTATTATTATTATTTTTTTAACCCCTCCAGCGCTATGTTACTATGCATTATTTATTCACAATGCTATTATTTTCCCTTATAACCATGTTATAAGGGAAAATAATACAATCTACAGAACACCGATCCCAAGCCCGAACTTCTGTGCGATATTTCTCATGCGAGTGCAAAATGCATTACAATGTTTTGCACTCGCGCGGAAAAGTCGCGCGTGTTCCTGCAACGCACCCGCACATTTTCCCGCAATGCCCGTGTGAAACCAGCCTTAGGGGTTAAAGGGGTTGTCCAGGATTTTTATCAGGATAGCCCATCACTAATCTGAATGGTGTGGGTCTGACACCCTGCACCCCCACTAATTAGTTGTTCTGCAGTAATTCTGGCACCTACTACACAGCTTCACCATTGTCTAGTGCTGCAGCTAATGTTATACGAAGTGAAGCATTTGAGGCGGAATTTGGTCCGAAGGAAAACTTTGATTCACAACGAGTCAGAATTTTCTCGCATTTCATGATAACAAATCAGGTTTTCCTATAATGGCGGCTGCACGAGTTACAAAGCGAAAATAAGTGTGGAGGAGACGAGCTCAGGAATGCAAGATCCCCAAAATGCTGTGGAGCCTGCCAATCCACAGATAGCCATTCCCTGTGATGTCACAGCCCTATAAAACCCTCATCCCAGGACATCTCCGTCATTGTCCTGTGAGCTGAGCATAGGAAGAGACTCGGCAAGCTCTCATGCACTAGGGACAGTTTTGCTGCAAATGATTAATAGAAGAATAATGGAGAGGAAGAGTGCAGGGAGATTGTAGGGAGAGCACAGGGACAGTGCAGGGAGATTGTAGGGAGAGCACAGGGACAGTGCAGGGAGATTGTAGAGAGACTGCATGGAGACTACAGGGAGAGTGCAAGGAGACTTATTCTGCATCAGTTTTATTTATTTAATTTTACATTTGCTTATTCCTAAATCAGCCGTAAAAGTAATTCAATACCAGTAAGATGGAAGCCTTTATTATTTCGGTGCCAGCGTGCCAACCAATACCATCCAGTCTGCACCCCTTAGGGTGGCCAGGTCTTAGTGATGACCAACTGCATCTTTTGCTGACTTTACTTCTTCCAAATCGTCCTTCAAAGTCTCCATATTCAAAAAAAGTCAGCAAGATACAGAGAGGAGGATCTGGATATTCCTGATGACATGTTCTCGATATTAGATGATGTGGAAAAGGAGGAAAAGCAGATGGCAGAAGAAGGGCTCACATCTGTCGGGCAGGAGAACGCTGGGGTTGGAGGAGTGGGTATGCCAGAGCTGATTAACCCTTAGAGGACCCTGAGATTTTCCATTTTTGGTTTTGTTTTTCACTCCCCGCCTTCCCATAGTCCTATCTTTTTTATTTTCTATTTACATAGCCTTATGAGGGCTTTTTTTTGCGGGACAAGTTGTACTTTCAAATGGCACCATTTACGGTTGCATACCATATAGTGGGAAGCGTAAAAAAAATTCCAGATGGGGGTAGAATTGGGAAAAAATGCGATTCTGACAAAGGTTTTTTTTTTTTTTTTTTTACACTGTACACTGTAGAATTGGGAAAAAATACAGTCAGTACAGTTACAAAGATACCAAACTTGTATAATTTTTCTTGCGTTTAAATACTGAAAAAAAGTAAAACCTTTGGCAAAAAAATAAAATAAAATTATCACCATATTCTGACCCCTATAACTTTTTTGTAGTTATGTGTATGAGGCTGTGTGAGGGCTTATTTTTAGTGGGACAATCTGTACTTTTCAGTGATACCAATTTAAAGTGTGTGCAACATTTTGATCACTTTGTATAAAAAAATTATTAGGGGGTTGAAGTGACAAAAAATGTAGAATTGGCTGTTTTTATTTTTTCCCATTACACCATTTGCCGTATGCCTTTAATATTGTTATATTTTCATTGTATAGGCATTTTCGCACGCGGCGATGCCCATGATATATATTTTTTTTATTGGTTTTTATTTTTGAACATATATATATATATATATATATATATATATACTGTATATATATATATATATATATATATATATATATATATATATATAGCAAACAAATAAAGTAGCAGCACACCACTAAATGCTCTAAGACTGAGTGAACAGGTGAATGTGTGAACAGGGTCAAATACATGACGCCATTACTTACTGCTAAGCAGTGAAGAAGCTCTTAGCGCATATTATTGATCAAAAATATGTCGAGCCCACCTACCAGACGACAAGGTAGCTTCTTATCAGGTGGGACCTACTCTAACACGGAGGGTCCAGCTCCATTGTTACTCTGATTAAAAACACCAAGGTGTGGGGGATGGGCGGGGAGTGCTAAGTTCCAAAGAGGATGCCTGGTCCTCTATAATATACATATAAGCAAAAATTGGAACAGCACCTTCTGAGACAAATCGCAGGTGCAAGCTACCCGGCAATAATACAGCAAACAAATAAAGTAGCTTGCACCTGCGATTTGTCTCAGGAGGTGCTGTTTCATTTTTCGCTTATATATACAGTATATGGTATATAATTTTTTTACATTTTTTTTATTATTATTTTTTGTATATTTGTAAAAACTTTTTTTTACTTTTATTAAGTCACCTTGGGTGACAATAACCGGCAATCATTAGATTGCCCATTGTGTTCATTGATGGCTATATAGTAATATAACAGGGATGCCCAACCTGCGGCCCACCAGCTATTGCAAGACTAGAAGTCCCAGTATGCGTGGACATCCTACAGCTATTAGGGCATGCTGGGAGTTGTAGTTTTACAACAGCTGGAGTGCCACAGGTTGGTATATTCCTGAAATAGACCTAGTGGCCTGTATTGGTATATTCCTGAAATAGACTCCGAAGCCTGCTTGAGGCTTTGGGCTATTTCAGCAATGTAACAGGTTCCCCGATCTCAGCCGGGGAACGCTGCTACCGGAGCGGAAGCACGTGGCTTACGCTTCTGGACTGCTCAGATGCTGTGGTCATATTTGACCACGGCATCTGAAGGGGAAAATGTATGCAATCAGCTTTATGGCTGATCGCATACATGTGCCGTGGGTCTCTGCTATTTAAAATAGCAGAAACCCGGAGGCTATAGTGCCCGCTGCACGTGCGAGCAGGCGCCATGTTTAAAGACCGGACTTGAAGGGGTTAATATTTAGTGTTTACTGTCAAATATGTATTTTATTAGAAATCAATACACACAATATACTGGTGAAAAACCGGGGCAAGATGGAATAGCCCCACATTACTGCTGCAAAATAGTGACGAAGGCAGCTCAGTTGGCGAAACGCATGTCGACAGTTCTTTTCTCAGTACCAATTAGACCGGACCTTCTCCACTATGGGTAGATTTGGATTATCATAGTTGATGTTGGTGTGAATAGGTTTTGATTTCTTCTGTACATATTTTTACTATTTATTACTGGTTATAATTTTGAAGGGTTGCTGCCTTGTCCTTTGGACTATTTTATACCATCATCAGTTTATGGGTCCTGTTTCAACATCTTGTATTATCTGGTTGCTTTGAGGTCCAATATGGTGGTATGGACTCTATGATACTAATCTATGTCATTGGTCACTATTTATATTATTAGTTAATATTTTACTGGGATTATTATAATTTTTTTGAGCTTTTAGGAGTCTTTATCAGCATTTGGACCCTATTTACTTATCTATTTATTTTTTGCATTATATAGTTTTCAGGAGTCTCTACCAGCATTGGACTGTATTTTATTTATTTGCATTGTTATGGTTCTCAAGGATGGAAGTATCAGTATTAGGTTTAGTAGCTTTTTTTGTATAGCAGGGACCAATAGCATATTTATGGCACCCGTTTGATATTATACCAATATAGGCATTCAATCTATGTGGTCCATAGTCCATCTGATATTCTTCCTATTTTGCAGCAGTAATGTGGGGCTATTCCATCTTGCCCTGGTTTTTCACCAGTATATTATGTGTATAGATTTCTAATAAAATATATTTTTATATATAACTTATGTGTATTTTGTGTATGACTAGTGGCATTCTGTGCAGGTTCATAGTTGTTCAGCTAGGTCCTCTTATTTTTTTAGTATGTATCCAGGTTCTTATTGGTAATTAAGGTGCCGCACGGCCATTAACAATAAAGACCGACTATACAGTGCGGTCTTCATTAACAGCAGCACTGCTCCCATTGAAGTAGGACAGGCCATTAATATAAAAATCCTAGAAAACCCCCTTAAAGTGATTCTTTATCTCCTATATCATATCTGTTTTATAACCCTTTGCAGGTTACTTCCAGGAACTTCTAGATTTGGACCCAGACAAACCAGAGCACCTCCGTTGTTCATCTTGATTGTCAGACTATGAACCAGAAGATTCTTGAATATAGGAATTGTATGGTACCGAACGAGGTGGCTCGGTGGTTAGAATTGGGGTCTTGGGTTTAAATCTGACCAAGGAATGAAGTTTGTATGTTCTCCCTGTGTGGGATTCTTCGAAGACAAGGCTGTCTGGTGGGTCCAGATACACGATTTCAGGTGGCACACCAATTTGCAGTGTTCACAAGTTTTTTTTATTTCATCATTCAGGCGAACATTCAGGTGCATAGTAATATAGAAGCAACGTTTCGGGCTTTAAGACATGAGCAGCCCCTTTTTCAAGCATGTCTGTGCACATGGGTCACATGCCAGCTGTAGGACTTTCTCTCCTGGGATCTCTACATGCATGGTAGACCGCTATAGCATTAACACATAGAGGTCCTTTCTATGATTATAAGCTGCCACATATTTCTGGTGTCTTTATAATCATATATTGTGCCTGTGAATAAAGCAGTGATATGTAGATTCGCTTTCTGAGCAGATCTCAGTGTGGTGAAGCTATAGTACATAGTGTATATGATATGTAGATTCGCTTTCTGAGCAGATCTCAGTATGGTGAAGCTATAGTACATAGTGTATATGATATGTAGATGCTAGGACACAGACACAATCAAAGGGAGAGAGGGTGTGCAGAGCACAGGGGGTGTTACGAGGCAGTGCTCAGACTATTCAGCCCTGCCTCCTGGTGCTTGAAATTCTAATTTGCATATGAATTAAAATGCTGATTTCTCTGCAGCTTTTTAGCATACAGACAAATTAAAGGAATAGTTTTAATCAGCATGATGAGCCCAACCAGCCAGTATGCTTGGTTTAATAGGGTTGATCCTAGTACCAGAACGTCTTTTCCACTACTTGTAATACCATCAACTAGAGCTTATTCATTATACTAGACCCTTTACCCTCTAAATACCTCCCTAGATATTGCATTGACCTGACAGCCAAAACGAGCAGATGCGCCACACTGCAAGTCTTCCAACTATAATTTGTGTGGTACCAATAGATCATCAATATCAGATCGATGTAGGTCCCAATCCCAGGAACCCCGTTGATAAGCACCAGATGTAGCTGCCCCCAGAGCTACTACAAACAGCTGCAATCAGTTGGTGTACTGACAACCAGACCCCCTGAAATCTGAGATTAATGACCATTTCTAAGGATAAGCCATCAATGTAAAAGTCACAGAGAACTGCTTGATGGGGGAAAAACAGGAGATCCCTTAGAATCCCCACCCTTGTCTTTGCCAGCACCAAACCTATTGAAAATTCAATCTACACAAGGTATGCAGTAAGCTCCTGAGCTCCCCCTAGTGGTGACTGCAGGCAGGATAAATGTTAGCATTCAATTCTATGTCTATACAGGGGAGTTAGAGCTCTGCAAAAACACAGAAATATAGTGGCAAATCTGGGGGAGCTGCTCAACCCCTAACACTGTAGCGTGTTTTTCATTGGGGGAGCAGCCCCACCGCATGTGGACCGCAGCAAACGACTATCCCCAGCAAAAAATATTTTGCATACGGTGGAGGATGTCGGCGCGGTCCACATGCACCACAAAGGCATCCTACACAAAACGGAGCATTGTGCGGATGAAAATATAATCATAAATCACAGAAAAAATGCACCACACGGATATGCCACTGACTATACTGGCTAGTCATAAATGCAGATATTAAAAGCTGAGACTTTTGCCAATATATTCCTGTCAGGAAGATATCGGAGCCCCAAGCACCACGTCACGGTTCTCAGCATGGCAAGGGGTCCTACCACTACGCTACCTATGGTGTGAACAAGGTCTGAGGGTGATGTAATCCAGCTCACAGCCAGGCTTCCACACAACCGCCTAGCAGGACAACTAGTGCAATGTGAACAAAGCCAGACTGTAAGCCACACCCATATCAGACTATGTAATGGAGGCTACCAGGTGCAAAGAGTGTTTGAATGCCAGGTGAAGGCACATACACTACATATAAAACAAGACAAAAACACAGAAATATAGTGGCAAATCTGGGGGAGCTGCTCAACCCCTAACACTGTAGCGTGTTTTTCATTGGGGGAGCAGCCCCACCGCATGTGGACCGCAGCAAACGACTATCCCCAGCAAAAAATATTTTGCATACGGTGGAGGATGTCGGCGCGGTCCACATGCACCACAAAGGCATCCTACACAAAACGGAGCATTGTGCGGATGAAAATATAATCATAAATCACAGAAAAAATGCACCACACGGATATGCCACTGACTATACTGGCTAGTCATAAATGCAGATATTAAAAGCTGAGACTTTTGCCAATATATTCCTGTCAGGAAGATATCGGAGCCCCAAGCACCACGTCACGGTTCTCAGCATGGCAAGGGGTCCTACCACTACGCTACCTATGGTGTGAACAAGGTCTGAGGGTGATGTAATCCAGCTCACAGCCAGGCTTCCACACAACCGCCTAGCAGGACAACTAGTGCAATGTGAACAAAGCCAGACTGTAAGCCACACCCATATCAGACTATGTAATGGAGGCTACCAGGTGCAAAGAGTGTTTGAATGCCAGGTGAAGGCACATACACTACATATAAAACAAGACAAAAACACAGAAATATAGTGGCAAATCTGGGGGAGCTGCTCAACCCCTAACACTGTAGCGTGTTTTTCATTGGGGGAGCAGCCCCACCGCATGTGGACCGCAGCAAACGACTATCCCCAGCAAAAAATATTTTGCATACGGTGGAGGATGTCGGCGCGGTCCACATGCACCACAAAGGCATCCTACACAAAACGGAGCATTGTGCGGATGAAAATATAATCATAAATCACAGAAAAAATGCACCACACGGATATGCCACTGACTATACTGGCTAGTCATAAATGCAGATATTAAAAGCTGAGACTTTTGCCAATATATTCCTGTCAGGAAGATATCGGAGCCCCAAGCACCACGTCACGGTTCTCAGCATGGCAAGGGGTCCTACCACTACGCTACCTATGGTGTGAACAAGGTCTGAGGGTGATGTAATCCAGCTCACAGCCAGGCTTCCACACAACCGCCTAGCAGGACAACTAGTGCAATGTGAACAAAGCCAGACTGTAAGCCACACCCATATCAGACTATGTAATGGAGGCTACCAGGTGCAAAGAGTGTTTGAATGCCAGGTGAAGGCACATACACTACATATAAAACAAGACAAAAACACAGAAATATAGTGGCAAATCTGGGGGAGCTGCTCAACCCCTAACACTGTAGCGTGTTTTTCATTGGGGGAGCAGCCCCACCGCAAAAGTCTCAGCTTTTAATATCTGCATTTATGACTAGCCAGTATAGTCAGTGGCATATCCGTGTGGTGCATTTTTTCTGTGATTTAGAGTTAGAGCTCTGCATCAGAAAAAACAGAGTTCTAAACCTTAGAAATATAATGATATAATGAGGAACTAACTAGACAGAATATTAGACCTATTTAGTCATTGCAGGGAGGACATTCACTTTGCATATTGTCAGGTGTCACTATTTATGTTGTAAATTTTCAAAGTCTTACATTTATGGCATTATTAAGCACTGATTGGGTTGTAACGGTGACAGGATTGACAGCAATCCCCTCCCTCTGCAATCCAGGTTATTATCTGTACGCCCTGCAGACATTGACCCTGTAGTGAGATAAACCTCAGCAGAGTCGGATCCCAGGGACCGATCGATAATGGAAGGGAAACACAAGGAATTTGAGAAAGCCGGTCTGAAAAGTGGACATCAGATATGGAGGATCGAACAGATGAAGCTGGTGGAGGTCCCTAAGGAGCAGCATGGTAACTTCTATATAGGAGATGCCTATCTGGTACTCGAAACGGTGGAGATGCCGCTCTTTAAGATATACAGCCTGCATTTTTGGCTCGGTAAGTGTCCACGTGTTTTTGAGTTTTTTTGAGAATTTGCATTGAGCTTGTCTGAAAAAGAACCAATATGGCGGCAGATTTATTAGTCAGTAGGAGAAAGAATACAATTAGATGGTGCTATGACCGAAACAATCATTTGGCCAACAGCTATTTGCCCCTTCTAACTCAGCTGCCTGTACATTGTTGCATATTAAGTAGTTTGGATAATTGGCTGCCTTGTGTATCTGCCGCCGCTCATCGCCAATGGACATATTTACTCTATGAGAGGCTGGAGACATTTCCATACACATTAGATTTTAGTAGATACAATCAGAAGTGGTGGAACTGGCCTAAAAAGCATCTAAAAACTTTGGTAAACTTTTTGGTCATGGAGGGATTTGCATTTATTATTTGGGCTCAATGCCTGGAATTAGGGAAGCAGGAAAAGAAGCTTGCACAATATTCTAATGAAGTTCTCCAAGACAGCCAGTGCATCCAAATGAAAGTGCCACGAGGGTTCGTCTGGAGTCATCATAGGTAATAAACTGTATGAGCAGAGTCGCTTGTGGGCACCACCTCTAGCACTCATGGCCTGGACCATATGATCTCCAGCCTCCTCTGAACTTTGCATTCAGCACAATAAAGGTATTCAGAGCTAGAGCAGGAGAAAGCAGGGAAATCCCCGTGTATTGCTCAACAGTCCCTCAATAATGTCCATGCAGGGCTTCTTGTGATTGCCTGGGATTTCCACATGGACCATAGTAGGTCAATCTGAGGGAATACGAGTTTCAATGAAGTTCAGAAAATAGTAGCTCATTCCTAATTTTGATATGGGTTCCACCGACTTCTTGTGACACCCTTTTAATACCTCTGTACATAAAAACATCCAGATAGACTGCTATTTGTACAGGGTGACTGGCAATTCATGTGCTCAGACTAAGAGGGCACCACAAAGCCACCGAGCCTTCATTTAGTACTGGGCTAGGACAGCAAAATAAATCACTGGGTGATGGAAAATGTAGTTCCAAACTTACTGTACGTTCATAGATACTATATATAAAACCCCAGCACAAAGCAGCCAACATTTTGTAGTATGTATAGTAATAAGAATCAGATGAAGTTGCCAGGAAAGTTTTGCAAAAATAACAAATACTCATCAAAACTCTCATAGGAAGTGAATGCACTCAAGATGAGAGCACGGCCGCAGCCATATTTACAGTACAGATGGACGACCACCTTGGTGGAAAAGCTGTACAATACCGGGAACTCCAAGGATACGAGAGCAACACTTTTCTAGGTTATTATAAATCTGGCATCAAGTATCAGGTACAAAGAACAACTTATTCTTGGTGTAGTAGAGGAGTGAAGTCATCATAAGTGCTGAACTTATCTCAAACATTGTCACAAAATATTGCTCATATAGGAAATAATTCTACCTTACAAAACTACCCCTATAAAGAAGAATAATACCAATATAATACTGCCCCCAATGTACAAGAATATAACCACTATAATACCGCTCCTCTGTACAAGAATATAACTACTATGATATTGCTCATATGTCCAAGAATAATGTAATAAAAGAATGAGGGGCACTCCGTATAAGGGAACAGGAGACAATGGTTCACAATTTAAATTTAATATCACATCAATTCACTATACATAAAATCAACCATAAGATCAATAAAATCAGATGAATTCTATAACAAATGAGAATAAGGATCCTAAATCATTAGTACTATTTCAAAAAGTCCATAGAACAACAAACATCCGATATTCAATCACCACGGATGGTAAGGGCAGATTGCCGTTTCAGGGTGTCTCTTTCAAATGTATCACAAAGAGATACAAGATTTCCTCAATGTCCCATATATAACAGCCGAATTCCGACAAATTTATGGTCAGGTATTGAGCAGGAAAGTTCTCTTGTATAATATCACAGCAACAGCCGAAGTGTCTTACCCTCTGTATGTCCGCACCGCTTGCATGAAGACTCGAGGTAATGGCTGGATGAAGTTAACACGGCGTCCCACGTGGTAAGAGTCTGACGTGACGTCTCACTTGACTCACCAACTTAGATCGTAGTAGCGTATTCCTGTAGCGCTCACCGGCTCTATATTCGGCTGGCTGTGTAGATGGCCCCGACCGAAGCTGTCGCTCAACGGTTCACTCGTAGTGTTTAGGGGAGAGAAGGCTCACTGTCTCGACTTGCCCAAACGCGTTTCGAGGTATACACCTCTTCCTCAGTGGAAGGAACTGAGGAAGAGGTGTATACCTCGAAACGCGTTTGGGCAAGTCGAGACAGTGAGCCTTCTCTCCCCTAAACACTACGAGTGAACC
The DNA here is from genome assembly GCF_014858855.1 of Bufo gargarizans. Lineage (NCBI taxonomy): Eukaryota > Metazoa > Chordata > Amphibia > Anura > Bufonidae > Bufo > Bufo gargarizans. The sequence continues at coordinate 457,700,869 of NC_058084.1, read as the reverse complement.
GTTGAGCGACAGCTTCGGTCGGGGCCATCTACACAGCCAGCCGAATATAGAGCCGGTGAGCGCTACAGGAATACGCTACTACGATCTAAGTTGGTGAGTCAAGTGAGACGTCACGTCAGACTCTTACCACGTGGGACGCCGTGTTAACTTCATCCAGCCATTACCTCGAGTCTTCATGCAAGCGGTGCGGACATACAGAGGGTAAGACACTTCGGCTGTTGCTGTGATATTATACAAGAGAACTTTCCTGCTCAATACCTGACCATAAATTTGTCGGAATTCGGCTGTTATATATGGGACATTGAGGAAATCTTGTATCTCTTTGTGATACATTTGAAAGAGACACCCTGAAACGGCAATCTGCCCTTACCATCCGTGGTGATTGAATATCGGATGTTTGTTGTTCTATGGACTTTTTGAAATAGTACTAATGATTTTAGGATCCTTATTCTCATTTGTTATAGAATTCATCTGATTTTATTGATCTTATGGTTGATTTTATGTATAGTGAATTGATGTGATATTAAATTTAAATTGTGAACCATTGTCTCCTGTTCCCTTATACGGAGTGCCCCTCATTCTTTTATTACATTATTTTTCCTTCTGTGCGGTCTGGGTGGACCGAGAGGTGTGCACCCTGTCCATTCAGTATTGGGGTGAGCCGCTGATTTTTACACTTTTTGCTTAATGTCCAAGAATATAACTACTATAATACTGCTCCTATGTCCAAGAATATAACTACTATAACACTGCTCCTATGTACAAGAATATAAACACTATAATACTGCTCCTATGTACAATAATATAACTACTATACTACTGCTACTATGTCCATAAATATATCTACTATAATACTGCTACTATGTACAAGAATATAACTACTATAATACTGCTCCTATGTACAAGAATATAACTACTATAATACTGCTCCTATGTACAAGACTATAACTACTATAATACTGCTCCTATGTACAATAATATAACTACTATAATACTGCGCCTATGTACAAGAATATAACTACTATAATACTGCCTCCTATGTACAAGAATATAACTACTATAATACTGCTCCTATGTACAAGAATATAACTACTGTAATACTGCTCCTATGTACAAGAATATAACTACTATAATACTGCTCCCATGTACAAGAATATAACTACTATAATACTGCTCCTATTTACAAGAATATAACTACTATACTACTGCTACTATGTCCATAAATATATCTACTATAATACTGCTACTATGTACAAGAATATAACTACTATAATACTGCTCCTATGTACAAGAATATAACTACTATAATACTGCTCCTATGTACAAGAATATAACTACTATAATACTGCTCCATAGTACAATAATATAACTACTACAATACTGCTCATATGTACAATAATATAACTACTATAATACTGTCTTCTATTTACAAGAATATAACTACTATAATACTGTCTTCTATTTACAATAATAAAACTACTATAATACTGTCTTCTATTTACAAGAATACAACTACTATAATACTGCTCCTATGTACAAGAATATAACTACTATAATACTGCTCCTATGTACAAGACTATAACTACTATAATACTGCTCCTATGTACAAGAATATAACTACTATAATACTGCTCCTATGTACAAGACTATAACTACTATAATACTGCGACTATGTACAAGAATATAACTACTATAATACTGCTCCTATGTACAAGACTATAACTACTATAATACTGCTCCTATGTACAAGAATATAACTACTATAATACTGCCTCCTATGTACAAGAATATAACTACTATAATACTGCGCCTATGTACAAGAATATAACTACTATAATACTGCCTCCTATGTACAAGAATATAACTACTATAATACTGCTCCTATGTACAAGAATATAACTACTGTAATACTGCTCCTATGTACAAGAATATAACTACTATAATACTGCTCCCATGTACAAGAATATAACTACTATAATACTGCTCCTATGTACAAGAATATAACTACTATACTACTGCTACTATGTCCATAAATATATCTACTATAATACTGCTACTATGTACAAGAATATAACTACTATAATACTGCTCCTATGTACAAGAATATAACTACTATAATACTGCCTCCTATGTACAAGAATATAACTACTATAATACTGCTCCTATAAATAAAGTCACATCATATTGATAGTAAACATCACAAACATTATACACATGGATGTTCCTCCACTACACATTATTGCAGTTATTTTTCCTCATCTTCTATCTTACTACACCATCATTTCGCTCCAGCACAGAGGAGCAGAATGACGCTCCATGTCTCCAGTGTCTCTTGGCTGCAAACTCATGAGCTTTACTCTTTAGACAAGTCTCCTGTAGGGAGACGGGTGTATCTCCTGCAGCCTGTTCTTAGTCTTTACAATGTTCACATTAAGGCCCCCTGCACATGAACGTGTGCACCGCGTGGTCATGCTGCGGGCCGCAATGCACGAACACAGTCCGTGGGGCAGCCACAACGGATCGCGTACCCATTAACTTGAATGGGTCCGCGATCCTGTCGTTCCGCAAAAAGATAGGACATGTTCTATCTTTTTTGAGGAATGGAAGTACAGGACAAAACCCGACGGAAGCACTCCGTAGTGCTTCTGTAAGGTTCCGTTCCGTGCTTATGTTCCGCACCATTCCGCATCTCTGGATTTGCGGACCCATTCATCTCTCCGCAAATGCGGTCCACAATACGGCAACGGGGTGCACACGGTCGTGTGCAGGGGGCCTAACAGAGATTTCTTATAGTCTCATTCAGGTCACTTAAACTTCTTGGCCTTTTTTTTTCCTCCTCCCACTGCTGTGACCTTCAGCTTCTTTCTCCAGATCTTCTTCTCCCAGCGCACTGTAACGTCCAGAAGCTCCGTCTTCTACCGATAGCTCAGGGGTTCTCTCAGGACCGGTGCAATAATAAGGCAGACCAAGCGGCTGCCTTAGGGCGCAGAGACGGGGGAGGGAGGGGGTCGGAAAAAATTAAACTTGTTTATATATTTTTTTAAATACCCTGTATTTTTCACCCCTGGGTTTTATGGGGCGAATACTAATGAAGCGCTTCCATTTTGGAAGCGCTTCATTAGTACCTGATGACCGGGAATCGGTGAAGGATCTGTACTCACCGCTTCCTGGTCCTCCGCTCGGCTGTCTGCTGTAAAGGGCTGCGCACCATGTGACCTCACTGTGCGCAGCCTTCACAGCTGACAGCCGAGAACCAGGAAGAAGAGAGAGCGCTGGTGGTGAGGAGCGGCGGCTTCCAGGAGCAGGAGAGGTAAGTTATTTTATTTGCGCTGATGGCTGACATGGGGGCGGGCATGATTGATGGCGGGTATGATGGCTGACATGGGGGCATGATGGCTGACATGGGGGCATGATGGCTGACATGGGGGATGATGCCTGACATGGGGGATGATGGCTGACATGCCGGGCATGATGCCTGACATGGGGGATGATGGCTGACATGGGGGCATGATGCCTGACATGGGGGCATGATGCCTGACATGGGGGCATGATGCCTGACATGGGGGCATGATGGCTGACATGGGAGCATGATGGCTGACATGGGGACATGATGGCTGACATGGGGGCATGATGGCTTATATTTGGGCATGATGGCTGACATGGGGACATGATGGCTGACATGGGGACATGATGGCTGACATGGGAGCATGATGGCTGACATGGGGACATGATGGCTGACATGGGGGCATGATGGCTGACATGGGAGGATGATGGCTGACATGGGAGCATGATGGCTGACATGGGGGCATGATGGCTGGCATGGGGGTATGATGGCTGACATGGGAGCATGATGGCTGACATGGGGGCATGATGGCTTACATGGGGGCATGATGGCTTACATGGGGGCATGATGGCTTATATGGGGGCATGATGGCTGACATGGGGACATGATGGCTGACATGGGGACATGATGGCTGACATGGGGGCATGATGGCTGACATGGGAGCATGATGGCTGACATGGGAGCATGATGGCTGACATGGGGGCATGATGGCTTATATTTGGGCATGATGGCTGACATGGGGACATGATGGCTGACATGGGGACATGATGGCTGACATGGGAGCATGATGGCTGACATGGGGACATGATGGCTGACATGGGGGTATGATGGCTGACATGGGAGGATGATGGCTGACATGGGAGCATGATGGCTGACATGGGGGCATGATGGCTGGCATGGGGTATGATGGCTGACATGGAAGCATGATGGCTGACATGGGGGCATGATGGCTTACATGGGGGCATGATGGCTTACATGGGGGCATGATGGCTTATATGGGGGCATGATGGCTGACATGGGGACATGATGGCTGACATGGGGACATGATGGCTGACATGGGGGCATGATGGCTGACATGGGAGCATGATGGCTGACATGGGAGCATGATGGCTGACATGGGGACATGATGGCTGACATGGGGGGCTGATGGCTGACATGGGGTCTGATCTGAGGTCTGATTGACATTGGGGGTCTGATTGCTGGTCTGACCTGAGGTGCAATGGAAAATATTATTTTCTTATTATCCTCCTCTAAAATCTATTTGCATCTTATGGGCAGGTGCGTCTTAGAGGGCGAAAAATACGGTCCTCAAACCAGCGATTGTCTGAAGCAGAGAGAAGATACCAGGACCACACAGAGGATAAGCCAGCTACTGCAGACGGGAACAGGGTCACGTGAGCTGCGAGGGGGGGGGGGGGGGCGCCAAAATGTAGCTTTGCTTGTGTTGGCAAAAATCCTTGCACCAGCCCTGCCTTGATTATCCACACTGGTTCCTGTGGCTGGACCAGCTGGCTCTGTGGATGTGGTCTCTGTGGCTGGACCAGCTGGTTCTGTGGACGTGGTCTTTGCGGCTGGACCAGCTGGCTCTGTGGATGTGGTCTCTGTGGCTGGACCAGTTGGCTCTGTGGACGTGGTCTCTGTGGCTGGACCAGCTGGCTCTGTGGACGTGGTCTCTGTGGCTGCTGTGACCTTCAGCTTCTTTCTCCAGATTCCCGGACTGCCTTAATTATCCACACTGGTCCCTGAACACATTGCACCCGCACTGAATCCGGACCCATTCATTTCTATGGGGCTGTGCAGATGAGCTGTGATTTTCACGCATCACTTGTGCGTTGCGTGAAAATCGCAGAATGCTCTATATTGAGCGTTTTTCACTCAACGCAGGCCCCATAGAAGTGAATGGGGCTGCGTGAAAATCGCAAGCATCCGCAAGCAAGTGCGGATGCGGTGCAATTTTCACGCATGGTTGCTAAGATGAAAGTCTATTCCCTGTATTATTTTCTCTTATAACATGGTTATAAGGGATAATAATAGCATTCTTAGTCAAGAATGCTTAGTAGAAGGTCAATTGAGGTTTAAAAAAATAATAATTAACTCTCCTCCTCCTCTTGATCGCGTAGTTGCCGATCTCTTCTTACTTCTTTAATCATGAGCTGCTGGCTAAAGGACCTTGGTGACGTCACATCACATGGCGATGGACCATGTGATTGGACCAGGTGATGAGCTCTGTGACATCACCGCAGGTCCTTTGACAGGTCCTGAAGAAAGAACAGGAGAACGGCAGCTACACGATCAATTGGAGGAGGTGAGTTAATTATTTTTTATTTTTTTTACCATCAATTGATCACCTACTAAGCATTCTGTATTAAAGAATGTTATTATTTTCCCTTATAACCATGTTATAAGGGAAAATAATTACATCTACACAACACTGAACCCAAACCTGAACTTCACTGAAGAAGTTCGGGTCTGGGTATCACAGTCAGTGTTTTATCACGCACGTGCAAAACGCATTACACCCGCGCGATAAAAACTGAGCAACGGGACGCAATTGCAGTCAAAACTGACTGCAATTGCGTACCTACTCGCGCAGGTTTGCCGCAATGCACCCGGACACATCCGGAGCCAAAACGTGACGCCCGTGTGAACCCAGCCTAAGGCCCCTTTCCCACGAGCATGATGGATTAGGTCCGGATGCGTTCAGTGAAACTCGCACCATTTTTCAAGCAAGTTCAGTCAGTTTGCAATTGCGTTCAGTTTTTTCCGCGCGATTGCAATGCGTTTTGATGCGTTTTTCACGCACGTGATAAAAAACACTGTATCTGCTCCTGGATGGAATGCGTTTTTCACTGAAGCTCCATTTACTTCTATGAGGCCAATGCTGCGTGAAAAACTTAGAATATCGAACATGCTGCGTTTTTCACGCAACGCAGAAGTGATGCGTGAAAAAAATGCTCATGTACACAGACCTATTGAAATGAATGAGTCAGGATTCAGTGCGGGTGCTATGTGTTCACGTCACGCATTGCACCCATGCAGAAAACTCGCTTGTGTGAAAGGGGCCTTAGGCTGGGTTCACACGAGCTTGTCCGGATTAGGTCCGGATGCGTCCCGGTGTATTGCGGCAAACCCGTACGATTAGGTACACAATTGCCGTCAGTTTTGACTGCGATTGCTTTCCGATGTTCAGTTTTTATCGCGCAGGTGCAATGTGTTTTGCACGAGCGTGATAAAAAAACGACTGTGGTACCCAGACCCGAACTTCTTCACAGAAGTTCAGGTTTGGGTTCGGTGTTGTGTAGATGTTATTATTTTCCCTTATAACATGGTGATGGACCATGTGATAGCGATATGCCCCCATTGTCTTAGATGGGAATACCCCTTACGGGTCCATTCACACATCCGTTGTTTCTTTCCTGATCTGTTCCGTTTTTTGCGGAACAGATCTGGACCAGTTCTGTACCCATTCATTTTCAATGGGTCCTGAAAAAAAAAATCGGAAATTGTGCTGTCCGATTTTTTTCAGGACCCATTGAAAATGAATGGGAACAGAACTGGTCCAGATCTGTTCCGCAAAAAACGGAACAGATCAGGAAAGAAACAACGGACGTGTGAATGGACCCTTAAGGTCATCTGATGGTGCTGCAGATAGTCCTGTCTGCTGTGCTGCCTGCACTGTGGAGAGCTGAGGGTCCTGTACAATGTCTGTAACCTCTGCTGCACACTGAGCACTTGGTTCAATTAGGGGTAAATTGTCACTCGCAGCACGGAGCGGGGTCTCACTGACCGTATCAGTGCATAAAGAGTTTTCTTGCTGAAGCACAAGACTGACACTCAAATTCAATTCATCAGTGCTACAAAGTCCACTGTGCTTAACCCCTTGCTGTCTGGCACATTTTGTTCTGCAGCATTTGCAGAGGTCAATAGCTCAGACCCCAAATATGGTTCACACAAGAACTGTGACCCTCCAGTCTCTGCACCCCATATAATTATAGGGTTCCTCTGCTTCACAACATTGTAACCATTATACATATATTCTGTTTCTGTTTTTCCATAAATTTCTCTCCTTTTCACAACTTGGGCTCCAGATTCTTTCTTTTTGTCACTTGCCCAGTTTTGTATTTTAGATATTATACTTGTATCTTCCTCCAGACGCCCCTTCAGTAAAGCCAGCTCACGTGTGCAACCATCCAGACACTCGCACTGCATCAGCTTTGTTTTAGGATCAGACTCTTTGCTAATTTCATCTCTTAGGCTACTTTCACACTAGCGTTCGGGTTTCCGTTCGTGAGCTCCGTTTGAAGGGGCTCACGAGCGGACCCGAACGCAGCCGTCCAGCCCTGATGCAGTCTGAATGGAGGCGGATCCGCTCAGACTGCATCAGTCTGGCGGCGTTCAGCCTCCGCTCCGCTCGCCTCCGCACGGACAGGCGGACAGCTGAACGCTGCTTGCAGCGTTCGGGTGACCGCCTGGCCGTGCGGAGGCGTGCGGATCCGTGCGGATCCGTCCAGACTTTCAATGTAAGTCAATGGGGACGGATCCGTTTGAAGATGCCACAATGTGGCTCAATCTTCAAGCGGATCCGTCCCCCATTGACTTTACATTGAAAGTCTGGACGGATCCGTCCCAGGCTATTTTCACACTTAGCTTTTTTTTGCTAATATAATGCAGACGGATCCGTTCTGAACGGAGCCTCCGTCTGCATTATTATGAGCGGATCCGTTCAGAACGGATCCGCCCGAACGCTAGTGTGAAAGTAGCCTAAATCTGTGGATATTCATTTCAAGTTTAAATACATTTTTCCTGGTCACATTTATGGTTAAGTCAGAAACATTGCTGCATTCAGAAGACTCACCAGCCACCATTTCCAAACTCTCCTCTCCATGTTGCAGGCCACACTCCAGGCTCTGGGCTTTCCCAGGATCATCAGCCCAGCTTCCCTCTCCACCACCTGGGTCAGAAGCCATGGAGCTCAGCACCACATGTCTACCCTCTCCTATGGACAAGAATATAACTACTATAATACTGCCCCTATGTACAAGAATATAACTACTATAATACTGCCCCTATGTACTGGAATATAACTGCTATAATACTGCTCCTATGTACAAGAATATAACTACTATAATACTGCCTCCTATGTACAAGAATATAACTACTATAATATTGCTCCTCTGTACAAGAATATAACTGCTATAATACTGCTCCTATGTACAAGAATATAACTACTATAATACTGCTCCTATGTACAAGAATATAACTACTATAATATTGCTCCTATGTACAAGAATATAACTACTATAATACTGCTCCTATGTACAAGAATATAACTACTATAATACTGCCTCCTATGTACTAGAATATAGCTACTATAATACTGCCTCCTATGTACAAGAATATAACTACTATAATACTGCCTCCTATGTACAAGAATATAACTACTATAATACCGCTCCTATGTACAAGAATATATCTACTATAATACTGCTCCTATGTACAAGAATATAACTACTATAATACTGCCTCCTATGTACAAGAATATAACTACTATAATACTGCCCCTATGTACAATAATATAACTACTATAATACTGCCTCCTATGTACAAGAATATAACTACTATAATACTGCCCCTATGTACAAGAATATAACTACTATAATACTGCCTCCTATGTACAAGAATAGAGCTATTATAATACTGCCTCCTATGTATAAGAATATAACTACTATAATACTGCCCCTATGTACAAGAATATAACTACTATAAAACTGCTCCTATGTACAAGAATATAACTACTATAATACTGCTCCTATGTACAAGAATATACCTATTATAATACTGCCTCCTATGTATAAGAATATAACTACTATAATACTCCCCCTATGTACAAGAATATAACTACTATAAAACTGCTCCTATGTACAAGAATATAACTACTATAATACTGCTCCTATGTACAAGAATATAACTACTATAATACTGCTCCTACGTATAAGAATATAACTACTATAATACTGCCCTTAAGTACAAGAATATAACTACTATAATACTGCTCCTATGTATAAGAATATAACTACTATAATACTGCTCTTAAGTACAAGAATATAACTACTATAATACTGCTCTTAAGTACAAGAATATAACTACTATAATACTGCCTCCTATGTACAAGAATATAACTACTATAATACTGCTCCTATGTATAAGAATATAACTACTATAATACTGCTCCTATGTACAAGAATATAACTACTATAATACTGCTCCTATGTACAAGAATATAACTACTATAATACTGCTCTCAGTAAATACGATCATATGTTTCAATAAACATCCATATGATATTATTCGTCCTCAGGCAGGGGGAGTGGCCTCTGGATTCAAACATGCGATTACCAACGACCTCACTGCACGACAACTTCTACATGTCAAGGGAAGACGAGTGATCAGGGCTACAGAGGTTCCGTTCAGCTGGTCCAGCTTTAATACCGGAGACTGTTTCATCGTTGATGTTGGAGCGGTGAGTACAAGGACTGCACCGTTCATACTACATGATGTGCAGCCTTGCCTTCCTATCTTCTATATTAACCCCATCTTTAAAGTTAGACTTTAATTTTACACATTGGTAGAATTCTTGTATACTTCCTGTATAGTTTTATTGGGGACAAAGATAACTGCAGATAATGATCCTAATGAATGATGCAATAAAAACTGCACTTTGAAATAAATATCTTGCAAGAGGCTCCAAAATCTAAAGATAACCCCTTAAGAATTAGAATGATTTCCTTATTGCTGGGAGAAAAATTCTGTGAATTCTTGCAATGACCTTCCCCTGTTATAAATTATGTAAATGAAGCATACATTTATGATGATATTTATTGTATATATTGTATCCTTCTAATATTCAACACATACCACATAAAATGAGGGCAGAGTACAAGCACGCGACTCAGGTAATGTGTCAGCATTAGAAACACCTACTATGCACACCAACATATACCCCTAGCCTAAACTAATAGTGATAGAAGAGCATATTTGTATAGAGCCCAAAAAACCCATGTCACAATAGAGTTAGCGGTCAGTCACCCTTGACCATTAGAGCTATTTTTCACCAATATAGTGCCCACAGTAGTAATGGGGTCTTCAACCCTGTACGTCATATACCTTTTATTGGAGGCAGAGCTCTTTTTCTTCTGACTCCCTATAATGGGAGTAAATAATTAAATTCTGTCTTAATACTGCATACAGATTTTTATAGTTAGGGATTTTATAAATTTGGGTCTTACTTCACTTCCCGAAAGGAGTCCCTTGATCCACATCCTGTCTGCATAATCAAATGTCGGAACTATATAATGAAAGCAGTATAAAGCAATATCTCATTAGCTCTACCTAGTGGCGGCTGAAGGAAGCCATCATTTTATCACACTGTGTATAATTGGAAACATAGTGTCACGATCAGTGTGGGGGGGGAAACTCCACACTGAACACAGGAGGCAAGGGGAACAGTAACTGGGCCTGAAAACTAGGGAGTAAACAGGTCACCTACTAGACAACCCTAATCCGGGCCCTGACTACCTATCAATATGAATAGACCTTGAAGGTAGGAATATTCATATACAGGAAACCTAGGCCCTGATTTCCCCATAAGGCCCTGGAATAAGGTTAGGACCAGACACAACCATTCTTCCCCAGATAGACGAATTGAAGTCTCTGTCTCAGGCCCAGATACAACAACAGGGAAAATAACAAACACAAAAAAACGGGACACTTAACTTCTTTAGAGATGGACGAACAAGAACACCAGAAACTACCTCACACCAGCTCAGCCAAACCCAAATGAAGCTATCTACCGCATAGTCAGAAGGGTGGGGTCAGACTATAAAGGGTAGAAGTGATGACCACTGAGCAACAGTTGAGAAAAGTGAAGTGGTCATTAACCCTATCAACACTGAATCAAGAGAAATCAAGTAGGCTGTTAGATTCTTCCATGCTCAGCCAGTCTCCCTGATCTCCTGACACCAGTCACCTGATGGACTGTGACACATAGGTATCCGAGACAGGAATCAAAATCCTGTATGTTCAGTAGTGATGAGCGGAAGGTGCCATATTCGATTTCGCGATATTTCGCGAATATTTGATTGAATATTTGTCTTATATTCATCGAAATCGAATATTCGTCATTATTATTCTTATTTATCGCAAATAATATGCATTTGAATTATTTGCGTATTGCGATTTTAACTGTATAAGGCAACTTTCCTGACTTGGCTAGGCTATATGTGTATTTTACGAATATTCGCTATATTGCTATATATTCTTGTTTTAGAATATGACAAATATTCAAGAAATCTAAGTTATAGCAATATAGCGAATATTCGTAAAATACACATATAGACTGCAATTTAGCTAATATAATGCTATAACCTTTTTTTTTATAGTCTAACTTTTTTGGTCTCTTCTGAACTTCAGATTTGGAAAAAATGTACACTATAAAAAAAAAATACTATAGGACTATATTAGCTAAATTGCAGTCTATATTTGTATTTCATGAATATTCGCTATATTGCTATAATTTTGTGTTTAAGAATATGACGAATATTCTAAAACACAAAGTTATAGCAATATAGCGAATATATTCGTTATTTAGAATATTCGTCTTTTTTTTTTTAATCTGTACTGTTATTCCACTTTGGCATACTGCTCCCCGACGAGCGTCCCCGTCACCATGGGAACGCCTGTGGGTTCGAATATACCATCGGATCTGAGTTTTCACGATCTCAGGGAAAACTCAGATCCGATGGTATTTTCTAACCCACAGGCGTTCCCATGGTGACGGGGACGCTTGTCAGGGAGGGGTATGCAACCAAATGTACAGATAGGGAAAAAAAAGGCGAATATTCTAAATAACGAATATATTCACTATATTGCTATATATTTGTTTTTTAGAATAATCTTAATTTTTTTCCATATGAAAACATGATTCCTTCCTGCTTAAGTTGCTTGTGGGCCAATGACTCATTGACCCACATGAAAGAAGCAGGGAGGAATTATGTTTTCAGATGTAAAAAATGATGAATATTCGATATAGCGAATATATAGCACTATATTCGAAATATTCGCGAATTAGCGAAGTTGTGATATTCGAGATTAATATTCGCAATTTGAATATTCGTGCTCAACACTAATGTTCAGTGGTAAGAGGGACATGACCCAGAGACCCAGGGACAATTACTATTACTTACCCCAGGAGTAATGTCAGATGCATTTGAGGGCAGGGATGGAAGATTCCTATGTGATGGACACCCATTGAATTTAGAGGGTGTCATATCAGTTTGATACAATGTAGTAACATGTCAGCTATAAAAATGATACTCTGTATCCAGATAGGTGAGTTTCAGTGAATTCAAATAAACAAAAAGGGGAATCACAGAATCACCAGACACTTTTTTTTCTAGAAATAGCGCTACACTTTCCTCTTTGGCAGTGTCTGGTATTGCAGCAGCCAATCTTGAAATACTAGACACAGCCACATGGATAAACAAGGTGCAATTTCAGGGAGAAAAAAATCTGACACTTTTTTCAAAAATCCTGTGCAATTAATTTACCTAAAAAACAAATTATCCTCTCCAAATGTTTTCTGTAGGAAATTTACCAATGGTGTGGAGAGAAATGCAATAAGTATGAGCGCCTCAAAGCGGCACAGCTCGCCAATGGCATACGTCACAATGAAAGAAAGGGCAGAGCGAAACTGATCGTGGTAGAAGATGGAAATGAGCCCGGAGATCTCATAAAGGTAATGTCAGAAAATGCGTGTACTAACCAGAGCCGGCCACATTGTGATCTACTGATAAATAAATGGGCTGTAAAATGAGGAAAACCGATAGACAAACAAAATAGAGGAGATTTACCAGCGCTGGGGTGAAATGCTTCATTTTATGTGAATATAAAAATAACAGATATTGGTCAAAATATCTGTAACTATCTACATACATTACTTATCCAGTACTGATCCTCAGTTACATCCTGTATTATACTGCAGAGCTGCACTCACTATTCTGCTGGTGGAGTCACTGTGTACATACATTACTTATACAGTACTGATCCTGAGTTACATCCTGTATTATACTGCAGAGCTGCACTCACTATTCTGCTGGTGCAGTCACTGTGTACATACATTGCATTGCTTATCCTGTACTGATCCTGAGTTACATCCTGTATTATACTCCAGAGCTGCACTCACTATTCTGCTGGTGGAGTCACTGTGTACATACATTACATTACTTATCCTGTACTGATCCTGAGTTACATCCTGTATTATACTCCAGAGCTGCACTCACTATTCTGCTGGTGGAGTCACTGTGTACATACATTACATTACTTATCCTGTACTGATCCTGAGTTACATCCTGTATTATACTCCAGAGCTGCACTCACTATTCTGCTGGTGCAGTCACTGTGTACATACATTACATTACTTATCCTGTACTGATCCTGGGTTACATCCTGTATTATACTCCAGAGCTGCACTCACTATTCTGCTGGTGCAGTCACTGTGTATATACATTACATTACTTATCCTGTACTGATCCTGAGTTACATCCTGTATTATACTCCAGAGCTGCACTCACTATTCTGCTGGTGGAGTCACTGTGTACATACATTACATTACTTATCCTGTACTGATCCTGAGTTACATCCTGTATTATACTCCAGAGCTGCACTCACTATTCTGCTGGTGGAGTCACTGTGTACATACATTACATTACTTATCCTGTACTGATCCGGAGTTACATCCTGTATTATACTCCAGAGCTGCACTAATTATTCTGCTGGTGGAGTCACTGTGTACATACATTACTTATCCTGTACTGATCCTGAGTTACATCCTGTATTATACTCCAGAGCTGCACTCACTATTCTGCTGGTGCAGTCACTGTGTACATACATTACTTATCCTGTACTGATCCTGAGTTACATCCTGTATTATACTCCAGAGCTGCACTCACTATTCTGCTGGTGCAGTCACTGTGTACATACATTACATTACTTATCCTGTACTGATCCTGAGTTACATCCTGTAATATACTCCAGAGCTGCACTCACTATTCTGCTGGTGCAGTCACTGTGTACATACATTACTTATCCTGTACTGATCCTGAGTTACATCCTGTATTATTCTCCAGAGCTGCACTCACTATTCTGCTGGCTTCAGGCTTGAAATATCTTAGTCTAGCTTGCTTCACATTTGCGTCTGTTGATCCAGCAGGCTGTTGCGGCTGGGAGCAGCCTGCCAGATCCTGCATTGCTGGACACTACCATCATGCCGTCTGGCCCTATTAGCCATAATGGGTCGAGCGGTGATCCGGGATCTGGTAAATATGCAGACAATCGGCCGGACAAATACCGCGGCACGCAGTTTTTTTTCCTGCCGGTTCCCGGCATTCTATGGTGTAACAAGCCTGTCCCCTGCTTATTGTGATGATTTGCATTCTGATAATGTCACAACCAGACAGCTGAGAAGCTCTGACAGAGGCCTTTCAGAACCTCCCCCTTGAGTTCTGTGTTGTGGTATTCAGCTCCTCCTCTCATTAGCGTCTCTCAGCTGTTATGTGTTGGACTAATTGTTTCCCTTTAAATTCTTCCCCAGAATGCTTTTCTGGGCGGCTTATATTTCTTCCTGGAGTATGTGTGCTTGCCCATCTGGTTCTTCTCTCCTCCACAAAGTTAAGTGTTACACTGTTATCTGTTATTTTCTGTTTGCTGGATCCCAGGTGACCCTGACTCCCTCCGTGTCTGGTGTAGGGAGCTGGTGGTCGTGTCCCCTCACTATTGTAGGGTGCTCAGGGCTTCATAGTTGAGGTTGATGCTTCTGAGGTGGGTGTGGGGGCGGTCTTGTCTCAGGGTTCCTCTCCTGCCAATTGGCGACCGTGTGCCTTTTTCTCAAGAAAACTCTCCTCCGCAGAGAGAAATTACGATGTGGGAGATAGGGAATTGTTGCCATCAAGTTGGCTTTTGAGGAATGGCGCCATTGGCTAGAGGGAGCCAGACACCCTATTACCGTATTTACTGACCATAAAAATCTGGCCTACTTGGAGTCAGCCAAGCGTCTGAACCCGAGACAGGCCAGATGGTCGTTGTTCTTTTCTAGGTTTAATTGTCACGTTCCGCCCTGGAGTTAAGAATGTGAAGGCAGATGCCCTGTCACGTTGTTTTCCGGGTGGCGGGAATTTTGAAGACCCGGGTCCCATTTTGGCTGAAGGTGTGGTGGTCTCTGCTCTTTTTCCTGAATTGGAGGCAGAGGTGCAGGCAGCCCAGTCAGAGGCTCCTGATCTTTGTCCTCCTGGGAGGTTGTTTGTGCCTCTCGCTTTAAGACACAAGATTTTTAAAGAACACCACGATACGGTCCTTGCTGGGCACCCGGGGGTAAGAGCCACACTGGATCTCATCGCTCGGAGATTCTGGTGGCCTGCGCTTCGTAAGTCGTTTGAGGGTTTTGTGGCAGCCTGCGAGACTTGCGCTCGTGCCAAAGTCCCTCATTCACGGCCATCAGGTCCTCTCCTTCCCTTACCCATTCCTTCCCGTCCTTGGACACATCTGTCCATGGACTTTATCACGGACCTGCCTCGTTCCTCGGGGAAGACTGTGATTCTGGTGGTGGTGGACCGTTTTAGCAAAATGGTGCATTTCATCCCTTTTCCTGGTTTGCCCAATGCTAAGACGCTGGCGCAGGCATTTGTTGATCACATTGTCAAATTGCACGGTATTCCTTCAGACATAGTCTCTGATAGGGGCACGCAGTTTGTTTCCAGATTCTGGAAGGCTTTCTGTTCTCGCTTGGGGGTTCGGTTGTCATTCTCTTCTGCTTTCCACCCGCAGTCGAATGGCCAGACAGAGCGCGTCAATCAGAATCTGGAGACATATCTGCGCTGTTTTGTGGCGGAGAATCAAGAGGATTGGTGTTCTTTTTTGTCCCTTGCTGAGTTTGCTTTAAATAACCGTCGTCAGGAGTCCTCTGATAAGTCACCATTTTTTGGTGCATATGGGTTTCATCCACAGTTTGGGACTTTCTCGGGAGAGGGGTCTTCTGGTTTACCTGATGAGGACAGATTCTCCTCGTCTTTGTCATCTATTTGGCAAAAGATTCAAGATAATCTAAAGAGCATGAGTGAGAGATATAAGCGTGTGGCTGATAAGAGACGTGTGCTTGGTCCGGACCTGAATGTTGGTGATCTGGTGTGGTTGTCTACCAAGAATATCAAATTGAAGGTTCCCTCCTGGAAGTTGGGTCCTAGGTTTATTGGGCCTTACAAAATCCTGTCTGTCATCAATCCTGTTGCATACCGTCTTGATCTTCCTCAGACTTGGAAGATCCATAATGTTTTTCATAAGTCCTTATTGAAACCTTATGTTCAACCCATTGTACCCTCGCCTTTGCCTCCTCCTCCGATTATGGTTGATGGGAATCTTGAATTTCAGGTCTCTAGGATTGTGGATTCTCGTCTTGTCCGCGGTTCTCTTCAGTACCTTGTTCACTGGGAGGGGTATGGTCCTGAGGAGAGGATGTGGGTCTCAGTGACGGACATTAAAGCCTCTCGTCTCATCAAGGCTTTCCATAGGTCCCATCCTGAGAAGGTGGGTTCTGAGTGTCCGGAGTCCACTCGTAGAGGGAGGGGTACTGTCACAACCAGACAGCTGAGAAGCTCTGACAGAGGCCTTTCAGAACCTCCCCCTTGAGTTCTGTGTTGTGGTATTCAGCTCCTCCTCTCATTAGCGTCTCTCAGCTGTTATGTGTTGGACTAATTGTTTCCCTTTAAATTCTTCCCCAGAATGCTTTTCTGGGCGGCTTATATTTCTTCCTGGAGTATGTGTGCTTGCCCATCTGGTTCTCCTCTCCTCCACAAAGTTAAGTGTTACACTGTTATCTGTTATTTTCTGTTTGCTGGATCCCAGGTGACCCTGACTCCCTCCGTGTCTGGTGTAGGGAGCTGGTGGTCGTGTCCCCTCACTATTGTAGGGTGCTCAGGGCTTTATAGTCAAGGTTCGTGGATATGCATACCTCCACCATTCGGATCTATGCATAGGCTGAGCAGCCAGGGAAAGTGCCAGGTCTTCTACAGGGGTCTCCCTTTCGTTCCTTAGCTTTTGGATCCAGCGAGACATTTATGCATGTTGTTTTGCCTTGTTACCTGTACACATTCCGTGACAGATAAGTGACATGGCGGAGCGGTGCCACTTGGTTAATATTTGGTAGGTCTGGCTCATCCTCTGTCCTGGGTTCAGAAGTCATTTAGTGTCTTGCGAGAACGCCAAGTCTTACTCCGCGGAGTCACCAGGGGACATCTCCGCAGCCTTAATAACCTACATTGAATTACTTGCTGCTACATTTCAAGTTTTGCTTTTGGTCCAATGATCATTTATTTGGCTTTTTCAGGTCTTTGATAAACCCTGGGCTAGGGAAAAAACGTGATTATTATTAGTTTTAAAAAAATAATAATTCTGGCAATAACTTTTTTTATGGGGGGGGGGGGACTTGTATATAAAGGGTTTGTCCAGTATATAGGGGGCAGGGCAGAGTTTTCTGGTCAGTCTGTTACAATAGGGCCCTTTTATCTAGTGGCCAATGAGGCTGTGAGTGTTGTGGCTGGCGGTACTCGAGCAGATCGCTGTAATCCTCGTCATTTTACGGCTCATGCACTCTTATCTGTATCCCGAGCCACAGACATGGATTACTTATCATTATCTTTACCGTTCATTGGAGTTTTCCAATCTGTCCACAATTAATGTTGGCTGTCCATGATTTTGGGATATCATGTATACAGAGGAGTGCACTGACGAGGGGGTTTGCTGTATATAGAGGGTGTACTGTACATAAAGGAGTATCTGCTCTATAGACGGGTGCACTGTATGAAAGAGGTATTCTGTATATACAGTGTGCACTGTATATAGAGATGTATCCCTTATATAGAGGGGTGCACTGTATAGAGGAGTATCCTGTATATTAGGGGTGCACTGTATAGAGGAGTATCCTGTATATTAGGGGTGCATTATATAGAGGGCATTTCCTGTATATGCTATAGAGGGAGTATTCTGTATAGAGAGGGGTGCACTGTATAGAGAGGGGTGCACTGTATATAGAGGGGTGCACTGTATAGAGGGGGTATCCTGTACATAGATGGTGCACTGTATATAGAGGGTGCACTGTATAGAGGGGGTATCCTGTGTATAGAGGGGTGCACTGTATAGAGGGGGTATCCTGTATATAGAGAAGTGCACTGTATAGAGGGGGTATACTGTATATAGAGGGGTGCACTGTATAGAGAGGGGTGCACTGTATAGAGGGGGCAGTGGCGTACACAAAATCCATGGGGCCCCGGTGCGAAACTGATCCATGGGGCCCCCTCCCTGTCGCTCCCCCCCCCCCCCAACCTGCCGCAAGAATTTACTTGGGCCCCCTGGATTGGGATTAATAATGCTCCGTGCCTCTCTGTGACCTTTTTACTACAAAATCACAGTGAGATAAAGTTGTCATTGTGATTTTGTAGCAAATAGATCACAGAGAGGCAAAGAGCATTATTAATCGTGTTAATGCTCCGTGTCTCGGCTGTCCGGGACGGGGCTTGGCTCTCTTTCAAGCAGCAGATTGCCCGCACGGCATCCGCTCATGTGAAAGAGCCCTGAGCCCAATGCATGGCTACACTCACCCAGTCCTAACTAATAAAATCTGGTCCTACCTCATCCAGGGTGTCGCTGGCGTCGGCATGATGTTCACTGAATCCAGAACAAGGTCCCTGTGGTGATAGAGAAAAAAGAATAATCACATAAGGAAGGGAAGGTGACTGCCTCTGTCAAATCACCAGCAGGGGGCGCTGTGCTGGCCTGTAACACTGAGCCATGCCAATGTATAGCATACATTTCCCCTAAGTGCTACTACACAGTACTAATGTCCTCCTTGTGGCCCCTCACAGTAATTAAGCCCACCTTGTGGTCCCTTCAAAATAGCTATGTCCTCCTTGTGGCCCCTCACAGTAGTTATGGCCAGATATATGCCCCCCTCACAGTAGTTATGTCCAGATATGTGTCCCGCTCACAGTAGTAATGTCCAGATATGTGTCCCGCTCACAGTAGTAATGTCCAGATATGTGCCCCCTCACAGTAGTAGTAATGTCCAGATATGTGCCCCCTCACAGTAGTAGTAATGTCCAGATATGTGCCTCCTCACAGTAGTTATGGCCAGATATGTGTCCCCCTAACAGTAGTTATGGCCAGATGTGTCCTGCTTACAGTAGTTATGTCCAGATATGTGCCCCCTCACTGTAGTTATGGCCAGATATGGCCCCCTCACTGTAGTTATGGCCAGATATGTGTCCCCCTCACAGTAGTTATGTCCAGATATGTGTCCCCCTCACTGTAGTTATGGCCAGATATGTGTCCCCCTCACAGTAGTTATGTCCAGATATGTGTCCCCCTCACTGTAGTTATGGCCAGATATGTGTCCCCCTCACAGTAGTTATGTCCAGATATGTGTCCCGCTTACAGTAGTTATGTCCAGATATGTGTCCCGCTTACAGTAGTTATGGCCAGATATGTGTCCCCCTCACAGTAGTTATGTCCAGATATGTGCCCCCCCCTCACAGTAGTAGTTATGGCCAGATATGTGTCCCTCTCAGTTACAGGGGGCAAAATGGAATATATATACAGAGGAGGCAAAAAATTGAATATATACACAGGGGACAAATGGAATATATACAAAGGGGGCAACATGGATATATATACAGGGGCCCTGTGTATATATGTGTGTGTGTATATATATATATATATATATATATATATATATTTTGCCCCCTCTGTATATAGGGCCCCTATGAAGGATTTGCTGCGATTCCCACTGTGCCAGATGCTCCCTGTGTTATAAAAAAAAAAAAAAAAAATTACCTACTCTGAACCTGCTCTGCTCCCGCCATCTTGTTCATAATCCAGTCTTCTGGCGTGCGTCGGCCGCGTCATCCCGTCAAGCAGCGTGATCCCGCGAGACCTGGTGCGAGGGTCATGGGTCTGGAGCGAGGCACTGGCAGCAGCCCTGGATGGAGGAGGGGCCGCCGCGTAAGTTACTTACTGCGAGTGCGCAGTGCTGCACCACCGGCCAGGCATAGAGGCCGGGGCCCGACCGGCCATATACTATTAAAACTTTTAAAATCTGCGGGCCCCAGCTGCCTTCTTGGGTACAGCACTACTGCAGGGGCCAGGGGTCCACAGGCGGCTGGGCCCCCTGGAGTGCCGGGCCCGGTCGCAACTGCGACCGCTGCGACCCCTGTATGTACGCGCCTGAGAGGGGGTATCCTGTATATAGAGGGGTGCACTGTATAGAGGGGGTATCCTGTATATAGAAGGGTGCACTGTATAGAGGGGGTATACTGTATATAGAGGAGTGCACTGTATAGAGGGGGTATACTGTATATAGAGGGGTGCACTGTATACAGAGGGGTGCACTGTATAGAGGGGGTATCCTGTATATAGAGGAGTGCATTGTATAGAGGAGGTATACTGTATATACAGGGGTGCACTGTATATAGAGGGGTGCACTGTATAGAGAGGGTATCCTGTATATAGAGGGGTGCACTGTATAGAGGGGGTATCATGTACATAGATGGTGCACTGTATAGAGGGGGTATCCTGTATATAGAGGGGTGTTCTGTATAGAGAGGGTATCCTGTGTATAGAGGGGTGCACTGTATAGAGGTGGTATCCTGTATATAGAGGGGTGCACTGTATATAGAGGAGTGCACTGTATAGAGGGGGTATCCTGTATATAGAGGGGTGCACTGTATAGAGGGTGCACTGTATATAGAGGGGTGCACTGTATAGAGGGGATATCCTGTATAAAGAGGGGTGCACTGTATAGAGGGGATATCCTGTATAAAGAGGGGTGCACTGTATAGAGAGGGTATCCTGTATATAGAGGGGTGCACTGTATAGAGGGGGTATCCTGTATATAGAAGGGTGCACTGTATAGAGAGGGTATCCTGTATATAGAGAAGTGCACTGTATAGAGGGGGTATACTGTATATAGAGGGGTGCACTGTATAGAGGGGGTATCCTGTATATAGAGGGGTGCACTGTATAGAGGGGGTATCCTGTATATAGAGGAGTGCACTGTATAGAGGGGGTATACTGTATATAGAGGGGTGCACTGTATAGAGGGGGTATCCTGTATATAGAGGAGTGCACTGTATAGAGAGGGTATCCTGTATATAGAGGGGTGCACTGTATAGAGGGGGTATCATGTACATAGATGGTGCACTGTATAGAGGGGGTATCCTGTATATAGAGGGGTGCACTGTATAGAGGGGGTATCATGTACATAGATGGTGCACTGTATAGAGGGGGTATCCTGTATATAGAGGGGTGCACTGTATAGAGGGGTATCCTGTGTATAGAGGGGTGCACTGTATAGAGGGGTATCCTGTATATAGAGGGGTGCACTGTATAGAGGGGGTATCCTGTATATAGAGGGGTGCACTGTATAGAGGTGGTATCCTATATATAGAGGGGTGCACTGTATAGAGGGGGTATCCTGTATAAAGAGGGGTGCACTGTATAGAGAGGATATCCTGTATATAGAGGGGTGCACTGTATAGAGAGGGTATCCTGTATATAGAGGGGTGCACTGTATAGAGAGGGTATCCTGTATATAGAGGGGTGCACTGTATAGAGGGGGTATCATGTACATAGATGGTGCACTGTATAGAGGGGGTATCCTCTGTATAGAGGGGTGCACTGTATAGAGGGGGTATCCTGTATATAGAGGGGTGCACTGTATAGAGGGTGCACTGTATATAGAGGGGTGCACTGTATAGAGGGGGTATCCTGTATATAGAGGGGTGCACTCTATAGAGGGGATATCCTGTATAAAGAGGGGTGCACTGTATAGAGAGGGTATCCTGTATATAGAGGGGTGCACTGTATAGAGAGGGTATCCTGTATATAGAGGGGTGCACTGTATAGAGAGGGTATCCTGTATATAGAGAAGTGCACTGTATAGAGGGGGTATACTGTATATAGAGGGGTGCACTGTATAGAGGGGGTATCCTGTATATAGAAGGGTGCACAGTATAGAGAGGGTATCCTGTATATAGAGAAGTGCACTGTATAGAGGGGGTATACTGTATATAGAGGGGTGCACTGTATAGAGGTGGTATCCTGTATATAGAGGGGTGCACTGTATAGAGAGGGTATCCTGTATATAGAGGGGTGCACTGTATATAGAGGAGTGCACTGTATAGAGGGGGTATCCTGTATATAGAGGGGTGCACTGTATAGAGGGTGCACTGTATATAGAGGGGTGCACTGTATAGAGGGGGTATCCTGTATATAGAGGGGTGCACTGTATAGAGGGGATATCCTGTATAAAGAGAGGTGCACTGTATAGAGAGGGTATCCTGTATATAGAGGGGTGCACTGTATATAGAGGGGTGCACTGTATAGAGAGGGTATCCTGTATATAGAGGGGTGCGCTGTATAGAGGGGGTATCATGTACATAGATGGTGCACTGTATAGAGGGGTGCACTGTATATAGAGGGGTGCACTGTATAGAGAGGGTATCCTGTATATAGAGGGGTGCACTGTATAGAGAGGGTATCCTGTATATAGAGGGGTGCACTGTATAGAGGGGGTATCATGTACATAGATGGTGCACTGTATAGAGAGGGTATCCTGTATATAGAGGGGTGCACAGTATAGAGAGGGTATCCTGTATATAGATGGTGCACTGTATAGAGGGGGTATCCTGTATATAGAGGGGTATCCTGTGTATAGAGGGGTGCACTGTATAGAAGGGGTATCCTGTATATAGAGGGGTGCACTGTATAGAGGGGGAATTCTGTATATAGAGGGGTGCACTGTATAGAGGGGGCATTCTGTATATAGAGGGGTGCACTGTATAGAGTGGGTATCCTGTATATAGAGGGGTGCACTGTATAGAGGGGGCATCCTGTATATAGAGGGGTGCACTGTATATAGGGGGCATCCTGTATATAGAGGGGCATTCTGTATATAGAGGGGCATTCTGTATATAGAGGGGGCATTATGTATATAGAGGGGTGCACTGTATATACAGAAGTATTCTGTATAGTGGGGGGTGCACCTTAAGGAGGGGTATCATTCATATGTACAGTATGTATATGCTCTTGTGTATTAATAGCTCCTTCATATAGCCCTTTCTCCTCCATTAAAGTCTTTTGTACCTCAGTCAGTGCCGTACCCCATGCTTTCTTCCATCCTCTATAGCGTCTACACTTCCTCATAGCACCTGTTCTCCTTTCATTAGGGTCCATGTCTTTGGCCACCAGTTCTCCATCCCTCCTTAGCCCATTGTTTTTTCCACTCCTCCCAGTCCCTCTTCTACATATTGATCAGCGCCGTTCACTCCCCGAGGAGTCGCCCGATCCACAGTGTCCTCCTTTGCCCCGTAACCTCCCTTAGCGGAGCTGCCATCTTAGGCTACTTTCACACCAGCGTTTTACTGGGTTCAGCAAAAACACTTTCGTTACTGATAATACAACCGTCTGCATCCGTTATGAACGGATCCGGTTGTATTATCTTTAACATGGCCAAGACGGATCCGACATGAACTCCATTTAAAGTCAATGGGCGACGGATCTGTTTTCTATTGTGGCAGAGAAAACGGATTCCTCCCCATTGACTTGCATTGGGGTCATGACGGATCCGTCTTGATCCACATCCCAGCAAAGCAAAATACAACATGTTGCGGTTTGCTCTGGGAACGCAACTAAAGGGAACTGAATGAATTTTGGAGTATTGAACATTGGAGCGTTATTGATCCCTATGACGGATCTCAATACCGGAAAACTAAAACGCTAGTGTGAAAGTAGCCTTACATGGCTGGAGCCCCCAAGGACCACGGGCGTTCTGTATCCTCCATTTAAAGGGAGCACTGATGAAGTATGTGCACTGCGACTCCATTGTAACTGTATCAGGGTGTGACAGATTAGCCCCACAGCTTGGTGACAAGTGATCTACAGACTACCCATTTTTATTTCTCAAAGATTTTAGGTCCAAAGCCCCGGTTACCAGAAGGAGATGAAGACACCGACCAAGTTGCTGATGTTACAAACAGGGCAAAGGCGAAGCTGCACATGGTGAGATTGAGGGAAATCATTCATTCATGGAATTCTTGTGCCGTCTATGTGTGATATAAAGAATCAGAATAACTCCCAACATTTCAGAAGGTCATTGGGGGACACAGTCTGATGCACCTCGCCCAACCATGGGGACTGTGCAGCTGGTCATGTCCATAGATAACCCTCCAGCGTCCTATTTGTTGCAGACTCTTTGGAAGAAATATTTGTGGCAAAGCTGAAGTCAAAATTAAACATCTTTTCAAATGGCCTTGATTCAAAATCTCTTAAGGCCCCTTGCAGACGAGCGTGTCCGGATTAGGTCCGGATGCGTCCCGGCAAACCCGCGCGAGTAGGTACGCAATTGCAGTCAGTTTTGACTGCGATTGCGTTCCGTTGTTCAGTTTTTATCGCGCGGGTGCAATGTGTTTTGCACGCGCGTGATAAAAAACTGACTGTGGTACCCAGACCCGAACTTCTTCATAGAAGTTCGGGTTTGGGTTCAAGGTTGTGTAGATTGTATTATTTTCCCTTATAACATGGTTATAAGGGAAAAAAATGGCATTCTGAATACAGAATGCATAGTACAATAGGGCTGGAGGGGTTAAAAAAATATAAAAAATAATTTAACTCACCTTAATCCACTTGGTCGCGCAGCCGGCATCTCCTTCTGTCTTCATCTGTGAGGAAAAGGACCTTTGATAACGTCACTACGCTCATCACATGGTCAGTCACATGATCCATCACCATGGTGATGGATCATGTGACGGACTATGTGATGAACGTAGTGAAGTCATCAAAGGTCCTATTCCTCACAGAACAAGACAGAAGAGAAGTCGGGCAGCGCGACCAAGTGGATTAAGGTGAGTTAAATTATTTTTTTTAACCCCTCCAGCGCTATTGTACTATGCATTCTGTATTCAGAATGCTATTATTTTCCCTTATAACTATGTTATAAGGGAAAATAATAATGATCGGGTCTCCATCCCGATCATCACCTAGCAACCGTGTGTGAAAATCGCACTGCATCCACACTTGCTTGTGATTTTCACGCAACCCCTTTCATTTCTATAGGGCCTGCGTTACGGGAAAAACACACAAAGAGGAGCATGCTGCGATTTTCACGCAACGCACAAGTGATGCGTGAAAATCACTGCTCATGTGCACAGCCCCATAGAAATGAATGGGTCTGGATTCAGTGCGGGTGCAATGCGTTCACCTCACGCATTGCACCTGCGCGGAAATCTCGCCCGTGTGAAAGGGGCCTTACAGTGCTGTGTTTGAAACTCGTATGCAGACCGATGTGTCTCCAGGGCAGCAGAATACCATCCCTGAACGTTGTTTACTCCTCCCGTTACTCACTTTCCTCTCCTACTGTCTGCAAAAATAGGAGGACTACAGGATCAGACTACGCACAAGGTTTGTTTGTAGTCCATGTAACCATGGAGACACATTGATCTGTAAAATAAATAAATAATTACAGTAATAAATGAGAGGTGTTGGTTGTGCACAGGCTTTAGTGCGCTCAGAAGGAGATCATAGTTCCTTACCTGCAAGAAGACCAATAGTAAAGCCTATAAACCGGGGCGTAGCTAAAGGCTCAGGGGCCCTGGTATAAGAGTTCAGCTTGGGCCCCCCTTCCCTCAGTGCTTTGTGGCCAGGGGCAGGGAAGCACATTGCCTTCGTCCTGCCTGAGGCAAAAATTAAGATGGCACCTCCCCTATGCCAAATTCTTAACCTAACCCCTTCCCTCCAGCCAGAGGTATAACTTGACCAGCATGCACTTTCTATAATACCAGTGTCTTCTTATGTGGCACAAGGGTCGTTGGGCCCCCTGAGGCTCCTGGGCCCGGTAGTGACTGCTACCTCTGCACCCCCTATAGCTACGCCCCTGCCTATAAGATATGCTCTTTGCTTTTGACCTGCACCTGCTTTTGGCTCACAATAACTGATGGAAATAACTGGTGTGAACTAAGCACGCAAACGTTGTTCTGGTCTGCATCTGAACCTCAGTTTTTGCGGCTCGGGTGCGGACCCATTCACTTCAGTGGGGCTGCAAAAGATGCAGACAGCACTCCGTGTGCTGTCCGCATCCGTTGCTCCGTTCCGTGGCCCCGCAAAAAAATATAACATGTCCTATTTTTGTCCATTTTGCAGACAAGAACAGGCAGTTATATTAATGGCTGTCTGCGCCGTTCCGCAAATTGAGGAACGCACACGGACGCCATCTGTGTTTTTCGGATGGCAAAACACACAACTGTCGTGTGCATGAAGCCTTACCTGCAAGAAGGGAGCAGGAATGGAGTTGTGTAGTTGTCAGGGTCAAGCTCACACTTTTTCCAACAAGTGGCTCTAGTGCAGGGATGGCCAACCTGCGGCCCTCCAGCTGTTGCAAAACTACAACTCCCAGCATGCCAAGACAGCCTACAGCTATCAGCCTACAGCAGGGCATGGTGGGAATTGTAGTTTTACAACAGCTGGAGGGCCGCAGGTTGGTCAGCCCAGCTCTAATGGGCAAAGTCTGCAGATCTGGAACCTGACAACTATATTTCCAGGAAAGACCTCTTACCTCCAGGATTGTTAGTATGAATTGTATGTCACTTATATCACAGGTTTCAGATGAAAGTGGATCCATGGAGATAACTACAGTGTCAGAGGATAGCCCATTCTCCATGTCCATGCTGCTGACTGAGGAATGCTTTATCCTGTTTGGTGGAGACAAGATTTTCGTTTGGAAAGGTAAAATAATAACAATTAAAATGATAATAATTAAAAAATTTCACCCGTTATCACTACATATGTTGCATAATTGGTTTCTAATGGCATGGAAACAATGTGCGGCACTTTCTTGTAGATGCTGTGGGCTAATAAGTGAGCTGAAACAGATGTGATTTGGATAAGATAAGTAGATGATAGATAATAGATAGATAGATAGATAGATAGATAATACAGTCCTGATCAAAAGTTTAAGACCACTTGAAAAATGGCAAAAAATGGCAACAAACCCTATTTAGCATGGCTGGATCTTAACAAGGTTCCAAGTAGAGCTTCATCATGCAACAAGAAGAAATGGGAGTGAGACAAAACATTTTTTGAGCATTCAATTTAATGAAAACAACGAATAAACTGAAACAGGCTGTTTTTCAGCTGATCAAAAGTTTAGGACCACACCCCCCAAAAAAAAACTAAACCCCCCAAAACAGAAATCCAACTTCCAAACATGAGCTCAGTAATGAGTAGCTCCGTCGTTATTGTTTCGGCATGCTTGATGCAAGCGTTTCCATGAGGTGAGTGGGAACACTTCTCCAAGTGGTGAAGACGGCCGCACGAAGGCCATCTACTGTCTGGAACTGTTGTCCATTTTTGTAAACTTCCCTTGCCATCCATCCCCAAAGGTTCTCAATTGGATTTAGATCAGGGGAACACGCAGGATGGGCCAAAAGAGTGATGTTATTCTTCTGGAAGAAGTCCCTTGTCCTGCGGGCATTGTGTACTGTAGCATTGTCCTGTTGAAAAACCCAGTCGTTACCACACAGACAAGGGCCCTCAGTCATGAGGAATGCTCTCTGCAACATCTGGACATAGCCAGCGGCCGTTTGACGCCCTGCACTTCCTGAAGCTCCATTGTTCCACTGAAGGAAAAAGCACCCCAGACCATTATGGCGCCCCCTCCACTGTGGCGCGTAGAAAACATCTCAGGTGGGATCTGCTTGTCATGCCAGTAATGTTGGAAACCAGGACCATCAAGGTTACATTTTTTCTCATCAGAGAATAAACCTTTCTTGCACCTTTGAATGTCCCATGTTTGGTGCTCTCTTGCAAAGTCCAAACGAGCAGTTCTGTGGCGTTCAAGGAGACGAGGTCTTTGAAGATGTTTTTTGTTTTTGAAGCCCTTCAGTCTCAGATGCCGTCTGATGGTTATGGGGCTGCAGTCAGCACCAGTAAGGGCCTTAATTTGGGTCGAGGATCGTCCAGTGTCTTGACGGACAGCCAATTGGATCCTCCGGCTCAGTGCTGGTGAAATTTTTTGGGGTCTTCCACTTGACTTTTTTGTTCCATAACCCTCAGGATTATTTAAGAAATTCCAAATGACTGTCTTTCTGCGTCCCACCTCAGCAGCGATGGCGCGCTGTGAGAGACCATGCTTATGCAGTTCAACAACCCGAGAGTTTTTTTGCCTTTGCCATCACAACGTGTGACTACCTGACAGAAAATGACAATGAATCCACATCTTTGCACAGATTTGGCCTTTTAAAGGCATGTGGTCCTAAAATCTGGATCAGCTGAAAAACAGCCTGTTTCAGTTTAATCGTTATTTTCAATTAATTGAATGCTCAAAAAATGTTGTGTCTGACTCCCATTTCTTCTTTTTACATGCTGAAGCTCTACTTGGAACCTTGGAAAGATTCAACAATGTAAAATATGATTTTTTGCCATTTTTCAAGTAGTCTCAAACTTTTGATCAGGACTGTAGTAATGAAAGCGGCACAGCGATCAGGGGAGTTGCGTTGTGCCAGCGGCTGCGGAGGCGATCCAACATCCAGTAAAATAAAATAAAGAAATCCCACAGCACTCCCCCAGGTGTGATTCAGAAGTAATGTTCTTTGGTTATTAAAAAACACACCTGTGGGAGTGCTGTGGAATTTCTTTTTTTTAGATAGATGGATAAGTGAGGTTCCCTCTCTGGTCCTCCGTGTGTCAGTAACTCAATACCAGCTAGCTCAAAAAGTTGAAATTACCTTATGCACTGTGCAGCATAATTTGTGACTTTTTAAAGGGTTTCTGTCACCACAATTATCCCTAGTAAACAGGCTGACATCAGGCGCAGTGAGGAAGCTGGCGACCGTCCTTCGCTCACCGCGCCTGCGCTGAATACTGAATGGGACGGCTCGAGATTTTCCCAGCGCACAGGGCCATCAGGAGGAGGTGAACGCTGCCTGGCCCTGTCAATCAAGGATGGCAGGGCGGGATATGAAGTGGAAGAACGGAGCCTCTAGGAGCAGGAGCAACGCCCCTCCCCCCCGCTCCTAGAGGCTAATTTGCATATAATAAAACATTAAATTGCACAAAAACGGGGGCATACCTAAGAAAAAGAATAGCACAGTTAGGCCCCTTTCACACGGGCGAGATTCCTGCGCGGGTGCAATGCGTGAGGTGAACGCATTGCACCCGCACTGAATCCGGACCCATTCACTTCTATGGGGCTGTGCACATGAGCGGTGATTTTCACGCATCACTTGTGCGTTGTGTGAAAATCGCAGCATGCTCTATATTGTGCGTTTTTCACGCAACGCAGGCCCCATAGAAGTGAATGGGGCTGCGTGAAAATCGCAAGCAAGTGCGGATGCGGTGCAATTTTCAGGTATGGTTGCTAGGAGACGATCAGGATGGAGACCCGATCATTATTATTTTCTCTTATAACATGGTTATAAGGGAAAATAATAGCATTCTTAATACAGAATGCTTAGCAAAATAGGGCTGGAGGGGTTAAAAAAGAATAAAAATAAAAAATTAACTCCACAGAAAAAAAAAAAATCCACAGAAAAAAATAAGATAAAAACATCCTGCACGATATGATATATAAATGTGCGGATGTCCCTGGCCATATTATTGAAGAAAACCACAGAAATAAGATAATAATGCACTTATTAAAGTAGATGCAAGCATTATATATGGACAAAGTCCTCACTCTGATATGATAATATCGCTAAAGGTAGGTTTGGGTAGGTTTAACGTAGGACCTGCCTGACCTGAGATCACCTTGGCGTTCGGTAGGCGGGCTTAGATGTGTTTTGATCAAAATATATTGACTAAGTGTCTCAGATATTATCATATCAGAGTGAGGACTTTGTCTATATATAATGCTTGCATCTACTTTACTAAGTGCATTATTATCTTATTTCTGTGGTTTTCTTAAAAAATTAACTCACCTTAATCCACTTGTTCGCGCATCCGGCATCTCTTCTTTCTTCTTCTTTGAGGAAAAGGACCTGTGGTAACATCACTACGCTCATCACATGGTCCATCACATGATCCATCACCATGGTGATGGATCATGTGACGGACCATGTGATGAGCGCAGTGACGTCACCACAGGTCCTTTTCCTCCTGGACTGCAAAGAAGAAGACAGAAGAGAAGCCGGGCTGCGCAAACAAGTGGATTAAGGTGAGTTAATTATTTTTTTTTAATTTACCCCTCCATCCCTATTGTACTATGCATTCTGTAGTCAGAATGCTATTGTTTTCCCTTATAACCATGTTATAAGGGAAAATAATAAAATCTATAGAGTACCTAACCCAAAACCAGAACTTCTGTGAAGAAGTCCGGGTTCGGGTCTGGGTACGAAACATGACGATTTTTCTAACGCTCGTGCAAAACACATTAAAACGCTTTGCACTCGCGGAGATAAACTGCGCATGTTCCCGCAAACGCACCCGCATTTTTTCCCGCAACGCTCGAGTGAACCCAGCCTTAGATTCAGCTGACATTTGCACATGTACAATGTCAGCCTGTTTAATAGGGAAAATTGTGGTGACAGAAACCCTTTAATGTCATAACAGTGGCATAAACACATTGAGGATTTCATTTCTATATTTTACAATAAATCCTCTAAAAATATGTTTCTTTCAGGCAAAAAGTCTAATAAAGAAGAGAAAAAGATGGCCTTGAAAACTGCTGAAGATTATCTGAAGAAGATGAATTATGCTGCCAACACTCAGGTATATTAACCCCGGAATGGTCAGACGGTCAATCTTGCTTTTCCAGATTATAATTTTAAGGCAGATGTAAAAGGATTGTGTCAGAATTGCCCCTTTACCTTCAGAGTAACTCGCACAGTGAATGAGCTGCAGGGAATGGACAGGTAGCAGCAGTTATAAAGCCTTTGAAGTTCAAGAAGTTCATAGATATTCAAAATGATAAAAATAGTAAACTAAATAAATACTAACTTGAAGTGATAATCGGCCTTTGATCCGGCTCTGTGAGGGATGCGTCTATTTAATCGGAAACCTTTGACTTTAGATCAGGATCCACTCGTCGTTGTAAACGACATCTCTCATTACCTTGTCTTCTCCATACTGTGCTTTCCATTACATTCAGCAGTTTGCAGGGGGACTGAAAGCAATTCCTTCCCCACATGTATCAACGCAATAAAGTGTCCTAAATATGAAAGTAAGATAATGAGACACATCAAGACAAAACAGAAAAGACTGTTCTACATGGTCTTCCACATTTCTGACAGTGTTAGAAATTACATATTTCACAAAATAGGAAGAGAAAGGCTTGATGACACTGCCTCCTAGGCTGGGTACTGCTACAGGTCTCATGACACCTTTATATCAACTGTTCTGTTATAGATCATCGTCCTGCCAGAGGGGGGCGAGACCCCAATGTTCAAACAATATTTCAAAGACTGGAAAGATAAAGATCAAAGTCAAGGCTTCGGAAAAGTTGTCACCAAAGGAAAAATCGCGAGTATAAAGCAAACCGAATTTGATGTAAAATTGCTTCACAACTCTCCAAAAATGGCTGCGCGGTACAACATGATAGATGATGGGTCCGGAAAAGTTGAGGTATTTACAAAGTCGCTAGTTTTATTTGAATGTATACTGCCTCCCATGTACAAGAATATAACTACTATAATACTGCCCCCTATGTACAAGAATATAACTACTATAATACTGCTCCTATGTACAAGAATATAACTGCTATAATACTGCTCCTATGTACAAGAATATAACTACTATAATACTGCTCCTATGTACAAGAATATAACTACTATAATACTGCTCCTATGTACAAGAATATAACTGCTATAATACTGCTCCTATGTACAAGAATATAACTACTATAATACTGCCTCCTATGTATAAGAATATAACTACTATAATACTGCTCCTATGTACATGAATATAACTACTATAATACTGCTCCTATGTACAAGAATATAACTACTATAATACTGCCTCCTATGTATAAGAATATAACTACTATAATACTGCCTCCTATGTACAAGAATATAACTACTATAATACTGCCCCCTATGTACAGGAATATAACTACTATAATACTGCTCCTATGTACAAGAATATAACTACTATAATACTGCTCCTATGTATAAGAATATAACTACTATAATACTGCCTCCTATGTATAAGAATATAACTACTATAATACTGCCTCCTATATACAAGAATATAACTACTATAATACTGCTCCTATGTACAAGAATATAACTACTATAATACTACTTCCTATGTATAAGAATATAACTACTATAATACTGCCTCCTATATACAAGAATATAACTACTATAATACTGCCCCCTATGTGCAAGAATATAACTACTATAATACTGCCTCCTATGTACAAGAATATAACTACTATAATACTGCTCCTATGTACAAGAATATAACTACTATAATACTGCTCCTATGTACAATAATATAACTACTATAATACTGCCTCCTATGTACAAGAATATAACTACTATAATACTGCCTCCTATATACAAGAATATAACTACTATAATACTGCTCCTATGTACAAGAATATAACTACTATAATACTACCTCCTATGTATAAGAATATAACTACTATAATACTGCCTCCTATATACAAGAATATAACTACTATAATACTGCCCCCTATGTACAAGAATATAACTACTATAATACTGCCTCCTATATACAAGAATATAACTACTATAATACTGCTCTTATGTACAAGAATATAACTACTATAATACTGCTTCTATGTACAAGAATATAACTACTGTAATACTGCTCCTATGTACAAGAATATAACTACTATAATACTGCTCCTATGTACAATAATATAACTACTATAATACTGCCTCCTATGTACAAGAATATAACTACTATAATACTGCCTCCTATATACAAGAATATAACTACTATAATACTGCTCCTATGTACAAGAATATAACTACTATAATACTACCTCCTATGTATAAGAATATAACTACTATAATACTGCCTCCTATATACAAGAATATAACTACTATAATACTGCCCCCTATGTACAAGAATATAACTACTATAATACTGCCTCCTATATACAAGAATATAACTACTATAATACTGCTTCTATGTACAAGAATATAGCTATTATTATACTTCCCCATGTACGGTACTATTATCTACGCAATCAGTATGTGTAGAGTAACAGTATCATTCATGTCTTTCTCTCTCTTTTGTGCGTTTGGGAAATTAATGTTGATACGTTTGTCACATAAGTTCCCTCCGTTCCCAGTACAGTAAATGGTTGTCATTACTTTTCTAGATCTGGAGAGTTGAATCCACTGGAAGAGTCCCAGTAGACCCAGCGACCTATGGGCAGTTTTATGGCGGGGACTGTTACATCATTTTATACACTTCTGCTAAAGGAACAGTGATCTATATCTGGTGAGTGGAAAAGATGAAAACTTAACTTTTAACCACATAAGGACCCATGACGTATATGTACGTCATGTCTGTCCGGGACTTAAATACCCGTGACGTACATTTACTTCATGGTGATCGGGGGTGTGCAGGAGCTGTGCCCGCACGATCAGTGGCAAGGTCCTGGCAGTCACTGATAGCCGGACTCCTGCTGTATGCACCTGCATCTGTGAAAACACAGATACCGGCGCATTAAACCCTTGCACGGTGGCGTTCAGCGCTTACCGCGGCACGTGCGATGTATGGGGAGG
This sequence comes from Bufo gargarizans, assembly GCF_014858855.1. Classification (NCBI taxonomy): domain Eukaryota; kingdom Metazoa; phylum Chordata; class Amphibia; order Anura; family Bufonidae; genus Bufo; species Bufo gargarizans. Next base: position 457,666,678 of record NC_058084.1, on the reverse strand, counting down.
GAGCCCCGAGCTGCTATGATGGGGACCTAAAGGCAGCCCGATGCCTTCCTTAGGCATCGTGGCTGCCTTCCATGACAGTCTGTGAGATCCAGCCCCCTGTATTACACTGGTAATACACTTACAGCCAATGCATCACAATACAGAAGTATTGTAATGCATTGTAAAAGGGATCAGACCCCCAAAAGTTGAAGTCCCAGAAGGGGACAAAAAAATAAAGTGAAAAAAGAAATTAAAAAAATAAAGTTTTACAAAAAAATTAAAAGTTTCAAGTAAAAAAAGCATCCTTTTCCCAAAATAAAGACATATTAGGTATCCACCGCGGCTCTATAACAATATCACATGACCTAACCCCTCAGGTGAACACCGTCCAAAAAGTTAAATGAAAACTGCTAAAAAAAAAAATTGGCGTCACCTTACATCACTAAAAGTGCAACACCAAGCGATCAAAAAGGCGTATGCCCCCCAAAATAGTGCCAATCTAACTGTCACCTCATCCCGCAAAAAATGAGCTCCTACCTAAGACAATCTCCCAAAAAATAAAAAAACTATGTCTCTCAGACTATGGAGACACTAAAACATGATTTTTTTTTGTTTCAAAAATGCTTTTAATGTGTTAAATGTAAACCCCCCCCCCCCCAAAAAAAAAAGTAGACATATTAGGTATCACCACGTCTGTAACAACCTGCTCTATAAAAATACCACATGACCTAACCCCTTAGGTGAATACCGTAAAAAAAGTAAAAATAAAAAAATTAAAATGGTGTAAAAAAGCCATCACAAAAAGTGTAATACCAAACAATCAAAAAGTCATATGCACTCTAAAACAGTACAAATCAAACCATCATCTAATACCGAAAAAAATGAGCCCCTACTTAAGACAGTCGCCCAAAAAGTAAAAAAAAACTATGGCTTTCAGAATATAGTCATATTTGGTATTGCTCTTTAAAAATACCACATGATCTAACCTGTCAGATGAACATTGTAAATAACAAAAAATAAAAACGGTGCCAAAACAGCTATTTCTTGTTACCTTGCCTCACAAAAAGTGTAATAAAGAGCAACCAAAAATCATATGTACCCTAAAATAGTACCAACAAAATTGCCACCTTATCCTGTAGTTTCCAAAATGGGGTCATTTTTGGGGGAGTTTCTACTCTAGGGGTGCATCAGGGGGGCTTCAAATGTGACATGACAGCTTAAAATTATCCCAGTGAAATCTGCCTTCTAAAAACCATATGGCGTTTCATTCCTTCTGCGCCCTGCCTTGTGCCCGTACAGTAGTTTAGGGCCACATATGGAGTGTTTCTGTAAACTACAGAATCAGGGCAATAAATATTGAGTTTTGTTTGGCTGTTAACCCTTGCTTTGTTACTGGTAAAAATTGATCCAAATGGAAAATCTGCCAAGAAAGTGAAATTCTCAAATTTCATCTACATTTTCCTTTAATTCTAAAGGGTTAAGAAAGTTTGTAAAATCAATGAATACCTTGAGGGGTGTAGTATTTAAAACGGGGTGATTTATAGGTGGTTTCTAATATGTAAGCCCCAGAAAGTGACTTAATTACTGAACTGGTCCTGAAAAAAATGGGTTTTGGAAATTTCCTTAAAAATTTTAAGATTTGCTTCTAAACTTCTAAGCCTTCTAACCTCCCCAAAAATAAAATGTCATTTTCAAAATGATCCAAATATGAAGTAGACATATGGGAAATGTAAAGTAATAACTACTTTTGGAATTATTACTATCTATTATAAAAGTAGAGAAATTCAAATTTGCTAATTTTTCCAAATTTCTGGTAAATTTTGTAGTTTTTTATAAATAAATTTTTTTTTTTTTACTCAATTTTACCACTGTCATGAAGTACAATATGTGATGAGAAATCAATCTCAGAATGGCCTGGATAAGTAAAAGCGTTTTAAAGTTATTACCACATAAAGTCAGATTTGTTAAAAATGGCCTGGTCCTTAAGGTGAAAAATGGCTGCGTCCTGAAGGGGTTTAAATAATAACTGCCCGGATTTTATGTTTATATCTTTTGTATCTTATTAGTTCAAGCAGTAAAATAATAGGAGAGAATTCCTGTAGCCTGCACTCTTACATCTGACCAGTAGAGGTCACTATGTGCACGAAGCAGCTTTACCACGGACAGGCCTTATTATTAGCTTTATAACTAGGGATGAGCGAACTCGAACTGTATAGTTCGGGTTCGTACCGAATTTTGGGGTGTCCGTGACACGGACCCGAACCCGGACATTTTCGTAAAAGTCCGGGTTCGGGTTCGGTGTTCGTCGCTTTCTTCGCGCTTTTGTGACGCTTTCTTGGCGCTTTTTGAAAGGCTGCAAAGCAGCCAATCAACAAGCGTCATACTACTTGCCCCAAGAGGCCATCACAGCCATGCCTACTATTGGCATGGCTGTGATTGGCCAGAGCACCATGTGACCCAGCCTCTATTTAAGCTGGAGTCACATAGCGCCGCCCGTCACTCTGCTCTGATTAGCGTAGGGAGAGGTTGCGGCTGCGACAGTAGGGCGAGATTAGGCAGATTAACTCCTCCAAAGGACTTGATTAACTGATCGATCTGCAGCTGTGGATCATTGAGCTGCTGATCCTCAATTGCTCACTGTTTTTAGGCTGCCCAGACCGTTTGTCAGTCACATTTTTCTGGGGTGATCGGCGGCCATTTTGTGTCTTGTGGTGCGCCAGCACAAGCTGCGACCAAGTGCATTTAACCCTCAATGGTGTGGTTGTTTTTTGGCTAAAGCCTACATCAGGGTGAAGCTGTCACACCAAGTGCATTTAACCAGCAATAGTCTGTTCATTTTTTGGCCATATACAAAATCAGGGGCAAGCTGCGCCTGTCACCAAGTGCATTTAACCCTCAATGGTGTGGTTGTTTTTTGGCTAAAGCCTACATCAGGGTGAAGCTGTCACACCAAGTGCATTTAACCAGCAATAGTCTGTTCATTTTTTGGCCATATACAAAATCAGGGGCAAGCTGCGCCTGTCACCAAGTGCATTTAACCCTCAATGGTGTGGTTGTTTTTTGGCTAAAGCCTACATCAGGGTGAAGCTGTCACACCAAGTGCATTTAACCAGCAATAGTCTGTTCATTTTTTGGCCATATACAAAATCAGGGGCAAGCTGCGCCTGTCACCAAGTGCATTTAACCCTCAATGGTGTGGTTGTTTTTTGGCTAAAGCCTACATCAGGGTGAAGCTGTCACACCAAGTGCATTTAACCAGCAATAGTCTGTTCATTTTTTGGCCATATACAAAATCAGGGGCAAGCTGCGCCTGTCACCAAGTGCATTTAACCCTCAATGGTGTGGTTGTTTTCTGGCTAAAGCCTACATCAGGGTGAAGCTGTCACACCAAGTGCATTTAACCAGCAATAGTCTGTTTATTTTTTGGCCATATACTACATCAGGGGCAAGCTGCGCCCGTCACCAAGTGCATTTAACCCTCAGTAGTGTGGTTGGTCAAGCTGTGACACCAAGTGCATTTAACCAGCAATAGTCTGTTCATTTTTTGGCCATATACTACATCAGGGGCAAGCTGCGCCCGTCACCAAGTGCATTTAACCAGCAATAGTGTGGTTATTTTTTGGCCATATCCCAGTCTAATTCTGTCACTAAATCCATACCGGTCACCCAGCGCCTAAATACTAGGCCTCAAATTTATATCCCGCTAAATCTCTCGTTACCGCTGTCCTGTTGTAGCTGGGAAAGTTATTTAGTGTCCGTCAAAGCACATTTTTTGTTCTGGGTTGAAATACAATTCCCAATTTAGCAATTTCATAATTTAGTGGTTTCTGCTATATCAGAGCTATTTGAAATCTATCCCTAAAAGGGTATATAATATTCAAGGTGCACATTGGGTCATTCAGAATAACTTCACACACACCCGCTACTGTGTATTTCCAAGTCTAATTCTGTCACTAAACCCATACCTGTCACCCAGCGCCTAAATACTAGGCCTCAAATTTATATCCTGCTAAATCTCTCGTTACCGCTGTACTGTTGTTGCTTGGAAAGATATTTAGTGTCCGTCAAAGCACATTTTTTGTTCTGGGTTGAAGTACAATTCCCAATTTAGCAATTTCATAATTTAGTGGTTTCTGCTATATCAGAGCTATTTGAAATCTATCCCTAAAAGGGTATATAATATTCAAGGTGCACATTGGGTCATTCAGAATAACTTCACACACACCCGCTACTGTGTATTTTCAAGTCTAATTCTGTCACTAAACCCATACCTGTCACCCAGCGCCTAAATACTAGGCCTCAAATTTATATCCTGCTAAATCTCTCGTTACCGCTGTCCTGTTGTAGCTGGGAAAGTTATTTAGTGTCTGTCAAAGCACATTTTTTCTTCTGGGTTGAAATACAATTCCCAATTTAGCAATTTCATAATTTAGTGGTTTCTGCTATATCAGAGCTATTTGAAATCTATCCCTAAAAGGGTAGATCATATTGAAGGTGCACATAGGGTCATTCAGAATAACTTCACACACACCCGCTACTGTGTATTTCCAAGTCTAATTCTGTCACTAAACCCATACCTGTCACCCAGCGCCTAAATACTAGGCCTCAAATTTATATCCCGCTAAATCTCTCGTTACCGCTGTCCTGTTGTAGCTGGGAAAGTTATTTAGTGTCCGTCAAAGCACATTTTTTCTTCTGGGTTGAAATACAATTCCCAATTTAGCAATTTCATAATTTAGTGGTTTCTGCTATATCAGAGCTATTTGAAATCTATCCCTAAAAGGGTAGATCATATTGAAGGTGCACATTGGGTCATTCAGAATAACTTCACACACACCCGCTACTGTGTATTTTCAAGTCTAATTCTGTCACTAAACCCATACCTGTCACCCAGCGCCTAAATACTAGGCCTCAAATTTATATCCTGCTAAATCTCTCGTTACCGCTGTCCTGTTGTAGCTGGGAAAGTTATTTAGTGTCCGTCAAAGCACATTTTTTGTTCTGGGTTGAAATACAATTCCCAATTTAGCAATTTCATAATTTAGTGGTTTCTGCTATATCAGAGCTATTTGAAATCTATCCCTAAAAGGGTATATAATATTCAAGGTGCACATTGGGTCATTCAGAATAACTTCACACACACCCGCTACTGTGTATTTTCAAGTCTAATTCTGTCACTAAACCCATACCTGTCACCCAGCGCCTAAATACTAGGCCTCAAATTTATATCCTGCTAAATCTCTCGTTACCGCTGTACTGTTGTTGCTTGGAAAGATATTTAGTGTCCGTCAAAGCACATTTTTTGTTCTGGGTTGAAGTACAATTCCCAATTTAGCAATTTCATAATTTAGTGGTTTCTGCTATATCAGAGCTATTTGAAATCTATCCCTAAAAGGGTATATAATATTCAAGGTGCACATTGGGTCATTCAGAATAACTTCACACACACCCGCTACTGTGTATTTTCAAGTCTAATTCTGTCACTAAACCCATACCTGTCACCCAGCGCCTAAATACTAGGCCTCAAATTTATATCCTGCTAAATCTCTCGTTACCGCTGTACTGTTGTTGCTTGGAAAGATATTTAGTGTCCGTCAAAGCACATTTTTTGTTCTGGGTTGAAGTACAATTCCCAATTTAGCAATTTCATAATTTAGTGGTTTCTGCTATATCAGAGCTATTTGAAATCTATCCCTAAAAGGGTATATAATATTCAAGGTGCACATTGGGTCATTCAGAATAACTTCACACACACCCGCTACTGTGTATTTTCAAGTCTAATTCTGTCACTAAACCCATACCTGTCACCCAGCGCCTAAATACTAGGCCTCAAATTTATATCCCGCTAAATCTGTCCTTAGTGCTGTAGCTGGGCGAGTTATTTAGTGTCCGTTCAAGCACATTTCTTGTTCTGGGTTGAAATACAATTCCCAATTTAGCAATTTCATAATTTAGTGGTTTCTGCTATATCAGAGCTATTTGAAATCTATCCCTAAAAGGGTAGATCATATTCAAGGTGCACATAGGGTCATTCAGAATAACTTCACACACACGCTTCTGTGCATTTCCAAGTCTAATTCTGTCACTAAATCCATACCGGTCACCCAGCGCCTAAATACTAGGCCTCAAATTTATATCCCGCTGAATTTGAATACAATACATTGGGCCAAATAATATATTTGTTGTTGTGGTGAACCATAACAATGAGGAAAACATCTAGTAAGGGACGCGGACGTGGACATGGTCGTGGTGGTGTTAGTGGACCCTCTGGTGCTGGGAGAGGACGTGGCCGTTCTGCCACATCCACACGTCCTAGTGTACCAACTACCTCAGGTCCCAGTAGCCGCCAGAATTTACAGCGATATATGGTGGGGCCCAATGCCGTTCTAAGGATGGTAAGGCCTGAGCAGGTACAGGCATTAGTCAATTGGGTGGCCGACAGTGGATCCAGCACGTTCACATTATCTCCCACCCAGTCTTCTGCAGAAAGCGCACAGATGGCGCCTGAAAACCAACCCCATCAGTCTGTCACATCACCCCCATGCATACCAGGGAAACTGTCTCAGCCTCAAGTTATGCAGCAGTCTCTTATGCTGTTTGAAGACTCCGCTGGCAGGGTTTCCCAAGGGCATCCACCTAGCCCTTCCCCAGCGGTGAAAGACATAGAATGCACTGACGCACAACCACTTATGTTTCCTGATGATGAGGACATGGGAATACCACCTCAGCATGTCTCTGATGATGACGAAACACAGGTGCCAACTGCTGCGTCTTTCTGCAGTGTGCAGACTGAACAGGAGGTCAGGGATCAAGACTGGGTGGAAGACGATGCAGGGGACGATGAGGTCCTAGACCCCACATGGAATGAAGGTCGTGCCACTGACTTTCACAGTTCGGAGGAAGAGGCAGTGGTGAGACCGAGCCAACAGCGTAGCAAAAGAGGGAGCAGTGGGCAAAAGCAGAACACCCGCCGCCAAGAGACTCCGCCTGCTACTGCCCGCCGCCATCTGGGACCGAGCACCCCAAAGGCAGCTTCAAGGAGTTCCCTGGCATGGCACTTCTTCAAACAATGTGCTGACGACAAGACCCGAGTGGTTTGCACGCTGTGCCATCAGAGCCTGAAGCGAGGCATTAACGTTCTGAACCTGAGCACAACCTGCATGACCAGGCACCTGCATGCAAAGCATGAACTGCAGTGGAGTAAACACCTTAAAACCAAGGAAGTCACTCAGGCTCCCCCTGCTACCTCTTCTGCTGCTGCCGCCTCGGCCTATTCTGCTGCTGCCGCCTCGGCCTCTTCCTCCGCCTCTGGAGGAACGTTGGCACCTGCCGCCCAGCAAACAGGGGATGTACCACCAACACCACCACCACCACCTCCGTCACCAAGCGTCTCAACCATGTCACACGCCAGCGTTCAGCTCTCCATCTCACAAACATTTGATAGAAAGCGTAAATTCCCACCTAGCCACCCTCGATCCCTGGCCCTGAATGCCAGCATTTCTAAACTACTGGCCTATGAAATGCTGTCATTTAGGCTGGTGGACACAGACAGCTTCAAACAGCTCATGTCGCTTGCTGTCCCACAGTATGTTGTTCCCAGCCGGCACTACTTCTCCAAGAGAGCCGTGCCTTCCCTGCACAACCAAGTATCCGATAAAATCAAGTGTGCACTGCGCAACGCCATCTGTGGCAAGGTCCACCTAACCACAGATACGTGGACCAGTAAGCACGGCCAGGGACGCTATATCTCCCTAACTGCACACTGGGTAAATGTAGTGGCAGCTGGGCCCCAGGCGGAGAGCTGTTTGGCGCACGTCCTTCCGCCGCCAAGGATCGCAGGGCAACATTCTTTGCCTCCTGTTGCCACCTCCTCCTTCTCGGCTTCCTCCTCCTCTTCTTCCACCTGCTCATCCAGTCAGCCACACACCTTCACCACCAACTTCAGCACAGCCCGGGGTAAACGTCAGCAGGCCATTCTGAAACTCATATGTTTGGGGGACAGGCCCCACACCGCACAGGAGTTGTGGCGGGGTATAGAACAACAGACCGACGAGTGGTTGCTGCCGGTGAGCCTCAAGCCCGGCCTGGTGGTGTGTGATAATGGGCGAAATCTCGTTGCAGCTCTGGGACTAGCCAATTTGACGCACATCCCTTGCTTGGCGCATGTGCTGAATTTGGTGGTGCAGAAGTTCATTCACAACTACCCCGACATGTCAGAGCTGCTGCATAAAGTGCGGGCCGTCTGTTCGCGCTTCCGGCGTTCACATCCTGCTGCTGCTCGCCTGTCTGCGCTACAGCGTAACTTCGGCCTTCCCGCTCACCGCCTCATATGCGACGTGCCCACCAGGTGGAACTCCACCTTGCACATGCTGGACAGACTGTGCGAGCAGCAGCAGGCCATAGTGGAGTTTCAGCTGCAGCACGCACGGGTCAGTCGCACTACAGAACAGCACCACTTCACCACCAATGACTGGGCCTCCATGCGAGACCTGTGTGCCCTGTTGCGCTGTTTCGAGTACTCCACCAACATGGCCAGTGGCGATGACACCGTTATCAGCGTTACAATACCACTTCTATGTCTCCTTGAGAAAACACTTAGGGCGATGATGGAAGAGGAGGTGGCCCAGGAGGAGGAGGAGGAGGAGGAGGAAGAGGGGTCATTTTTAGCACTTTCAGGCCAGTCTCTTCGAAGTGACTCAGAGGGAGGTTTTTGGCAACAGCAGAGGCCAGGTACAAATGTGGCCAGCCAGGGCCCACTACTGGAGGACGAGGAGGACGAGGATGAGGAGGAGGTGGAGGAGGATGAGGATGAAGCATGGTCACAGCGGGGTGGCACCCAACGCAGCTCGGGTCCATCACTGGTGCGTGGCTGGGGGGAAAGGCAGGACGATGACGATACGCCTCCCACAGAGGACAGCTTGTCCTTATCCCTGGGCAGCCTGGCACACATGAGCGACTACATGCTGCAGTGCCTGCGCAACGACAGCAGAGTTGCCCACATTTTAACCTGTGCGGACTACTGGGTTGCCACCCTGCTGGATCCACGCTACAAAGACAATGTGCCCACCTTACTTCCTGCACTGGAGCGTGATAGGAAGATGCGCGAGTACAAGCGCACGTTGGTAGACGCGCTACTGAGAGCATTCCCAAATGTCACAGGGGAACAAGTGGAAGCCCAAGGCCAAGGCAGAGGAGGAGCAAGAGGTCGCCAAGGCAGCTGTGTCACGGCCAGCTCCTCTGAGGGCAGGGTTAGCATGGCAGAGATGTGGAAAACTTTTGTCAACACGCCACAGCTAACTGCACCACCACCTGATACGCAACGTGTTAGCAGGAGGCAACATTTCACTAACATGGTGGAACAGTACGTGTGCACACCCCTCCACGTACTGACTGATGGTTCGGCCCCATTCAACTTCTGGGTCTCTAAATTGTCCACGTGGCCAGAGCTAGCCTTTTATGCCTTGGAGGTGCTGGCCTGCCCGGCAGCCAGCGTTTTGTCTGAACGTGTATTCAGCACGGCAGGGGGCGTCATTACAGACAAACGCAGCCGCCTGTCTACAGCCAATGTGGACAAGCTGACGTTCATAAAAATGAACCAGGCATGGATCCCACAGGACCTGTCCGTCCCTTGTCCAGATTAGACATTAACTACCTCCCCATAACCATATATTATTGGACTCCAGGCCACTTCCTCATTCAATCCTATTTTTATTTTCATTTTACCATTATATTGCGATGCTACCCAAAGTTGAATGAACCTCTCCTCTGCCTGTGTGCTAGGCCTAAATATATGCCAATGGACTGTTGCAGTGGTGGCTGACATGAAGCCTGATTCTCTGCTATGACATGCAGACTAATTCTCTGCTGACATGAAGCCAGATTGTCTGTTACGGGACCTCTCTCCTCTGCCTGGGTGCTGGGCCTAAATTTATGACAATGGACTGTTGCAGTGGTGGCTGACGTGAAGCCTCATTCTCTGCTATGACATGCAGACTGATTCTCTGCTGACATGAAGCCAGATTGTCTGTTACGGGACCTCTCTGCTCTGCCTGTGTGCTAGGCCTAAATATATGCCAATGGACTGTTGCAGTGGTGGCTGACGTGAAGCCTGATTCTCTGCTATGATATGAAGACTGATTCTCTGCTGACATGAAGCCAGATTGTCTGTTACGGGACCTTTCTCCTCTGCCTGGGTTCTGGGCCTAAATTTATGAAAATTGACTCTTACAGTGGTGGGTGACGTGAAGCCTGATTCTCTGCTATGATATGAAGACTGATTCTCTGCTGACATGAAGCCAGATTGTCTGTTACGGGACCTTTCTCCTCTGCCTGGGTTCTGGGCCTAAATTTATGAAAATTGACTCTTACAGTGGTGGGTGACGTGAAGCCTGATTCTCTGCTATGATATGAAGACTGATTCTCTGCTGACATGAAGCCAGATTCTCTGTTACGGGACCTCTCTCCTCTGCCTGGGTGCTGGGCCTAAATTTATGACAATGGACTGTTGCAGTGGTGGCTGACGTGAAGCCTGATTCTCTGCTATGACATGCAGACTGATTCTCTGCTGACATGAAGCCAGATCCTCTGTTACGGGACCTCTCTCCTCTGCCTGTGTGTGTGCTGGGCCTAAATATATGCCAATGGACTGTTGCAGTGGTGGCTGACGTGAAGCCTCATTCTCTGCTATGACATGCAGACTGATTCTCTGCTGACATGAAGCCAGATTCTCTGTTACGGGACCTCTCTCCTCTGCCTGTGTGTGTGCTGGGCCTAAATATATGCCAATGGACTGTTGCAGTGGTGGCTGACGTGAAGCCTCATTCTCTGCTATGACATGCAGACTGATTCTCTGCTGTCATGAAGCCAGATTGTCTGTTACGGGACCTCTCTGCTCTGCCTGTGTGCTAGGCCTAAATATATGCCAATGGACTGTTGCAGTGGTGGGTGACGTGAAGCCTCATTCTCTGCTATGACATGCAGACTAATTCTCTGCTGACATGAAGACAGATTCTCTGTTACGGGACCTCTCTCCTCTGCCTGTGTGTGTGCTGGGCCTAAATATATGCCAATGGACTGTTGCAGTGGTGGCTGACGTGAAGCCTGATTCTCTGCTATGACATGCAGACTGATTCTCTGCTGACATGAAGCCAGATCCTCTGTTACGGGACCTCTCTCCTCTGCCTGTGTGTGTGCTGGGCCTAAATATATGCCAATGGACTGTTGCAGTGGTGGCTGACGTGAAGCCTCATTCTCTGCTATGACATGCAGACTGATTCTCTGCTGACATGAAGCCAGATTCTCTGTTACGGGACCTCTCTCCTCTGCCTGTGTGTGTGCTGGGCCTAAATATATGCCAATGGACTGTTGCAGTGGTGGCTGACGTGAAGCCTCATTCTCTGCTATGACATGCAGACTAATTCTCTGCTGACATGAAGACAGATTCTCTGTTACGGGACCTCCCTCCTCTGCCTGGGTGCTGGGCCTAAATATATGCCAATGGACTGTTGCAGTGGTGGCTGACGTGAAGCCTCATTCTCTGCTATGACATGCAGACTAATTCTCTGCTGACATGAAGACAGATTCTCTGTTACGGGACCTCTCTCCTCTGCCTGGGTGCCGGGGCCTAAATATCTGAGAATGGACTGTTCCAGTGGTGGGTGACGGGAAGCCAGATTCTCTGCTATGGAACCTCTCTCCAATTGATTTTGGTTAATTTTTATTTATTTAATTTTTATTTTAATTCATTTCCCTATCCACATTTGTTTGCAGGGGATTTACCTACATGTTGCTGCCTTTTGCAGCCCTCTAGCTCTTTCCTGGGCTGTTTTACAGCCTTTTTAGTGCCGAAAAGTTCGGGTCCCCATTGACTTCAATGGGGTTCGGGTTCGGGACGAAGTTCGGATCGGGTTCGGATCCCGAACCCGAACATTTCCGGGATGTTCGGCCGAACTTCTCGAACCCGAACATCCAGGTGTTCGCTCAACTCTATTTATAACCTCATTTATCTTTGTAGTAATTAGTTTGTGAGACATTAACTTCTTAGTGCATCTAAAGGGGTCTCCACAGGACGTAATCATGGATAGTCCCCGACTGTACCAATCATTGCCCCTAGAAATAATCAGCTTATGCAGAATATTGTTGTGCATTGTATTAATATTGTGCTACAGTAAAATTTAAAATCTGATGTCAGATTACCATAACTGCTGCATTATAACTATAAACTACAATACGACACACACATATATGCATTTACTGGGGTCTCCGCTTTGGACAATCCCTATTTCTTTAAGGGTTCCCCCCGCTAATAAGCCGATCACAGTGTCCTCCTTTTGAGACCTCCAGCGATCTGCTGTGATCTGTAGGGGAATCTGTCAGGAAGTTTTCAGTTTCCCTTCAGCGCCCCCACAGGAGGAATGAAGTATTACATAGAGTCAATTCCTATCAATGGGTTGTCGTGTAATACAGAACAGGACGGGTCCTCCGGAGCGAGAGGGAAGCGTTCTCCACTCAGACCAAGAGTTAAGGATCTGAACGTAGACCCCCTTCCCCCTACATTAACCCAAAACAGGATGTATACATGTCAGATGAGGGGATTTTTCAAACCATCTGGTGCTAGATTAATGGTATTTTCCTAATATGGTGTCCTATTGGTCTTTCTCTCAGGCAGGGGAACCATTCTACAAAGGACGAGATCACAATGTCCGCCTTCCTCACGGTGCAGCTAGACCGATCCATCAAGGCCGGCGCCACTCACGTCAGTATAATGCCGTACTCTATGGCGACTTTGGCTTTATTGTACTGTTTGCTCTTTTTTACTCTCACATCCTCGCTTTATCTACGTCTTTGTGATATCACAGTGAATAATGAATAATCCTGAGCTAATTTCTTCAGTTTAATTGTTCTGCTTTTATTAATTTATTCCCTGTTGTGTAGGTGTAAAGGGATGCGACCTGTGGTCATCCAATTATGACCTGACACCCCCATATACTGTACATGCACTGACCTGACACCCCCATATACTGTACATGCACTGACCTGACACCCCCATATACTGTACATGCACTGACCTGACACCCCCATATACTGTACATGCACTGACCTGACACCCCCATATACTGTACATGCACTGACCTGACACCCCCATATACTGTACATGCACTGACCTGACACCCTACATATACTGTACATGCACTGACCTGACACCCCCATATACTGTACATGCACTGACCTGACACCCCCATATACTGTACATACACTGACACACCCTATATACTGTACATGCACTGACACACACCTCATACTGTACATGCACAAACCTATATATTATACACACACACCCTATATACTGTACATGCTCTGACACAACTATATACATGCATTAACACACACACACCTATAACCATGCATGACACACACACACACACACACACACACGTATGTGATTACTTGCACTGATACTGATGGTAGCCCGGGAAGGGGGGGGGGGCTTGTTTACAGTAGTATAGACTAATGAGTCCCTGAGCGATATCTCAGCCCCTGGGATGTGAATGTATACCCTACATAAGGGCTCTACCTCTCCTCCGCTCTTATCAGCAGTCACACAGTACAAGGCTCCGTCCTATAAACATATACAGCAAGCACAAGCTGAGGGTCACCAGGAGGCTTTTGCCCGGTGCTGTCCATTGATAACATTGTTTACCTGGACGTAAATGGGCTGAGTCATTACTATGACACCCTACAAAAAGCTGCTAGTGAAAGGCACCGAAAACGTCAGCAGTGATAACTGTTACACACATCGCGCTGGACACAACTGATGGAAAAGTAGTACATCTGCCCAGCATCTGTTTCCAGACAGAGAAACCTCAGAATCAGTTTCCATCAGACGTTCTTGTACTGTAGCCTTGCCCAAGGTCCTGGCTATCTCTGGCAGTTCCACAGAGTTGAATGGAGTGGCAATATGCATACATGACCACTGCTGAACCGGGAGAACATGGGGCCTATGTTGTCATACTCAGTCACTCAGGGTATAAGTGTTTATCAAGAGACAAGCCCTTTAATCACAGTGCAAATGGTCCTATGGTCATGTTGGTGCCATTTTCAACTGTGTTTGCATCCCCTGAACCCCAAAACAGTTAAAAAACCTCCCCAACAACTCCTTTCCCTGCCTCTGGCCAGAGAGAGAGAGGAGAGAAGGGACATGCTTGGTATAACTAAAGAAAGAGAAGTAGCCCAGTAATGCTCCTCATTCTCCTCTGAAGGTCTTGTTACTGTTGAAGGACCTGCCAGATAAGATCACATGACCAGATCTGTGCGGGTCCTCAAGCAAAAGCAAGAAGCTTCAAAGCATCGCACAGAGGCTGGGGATGAGACACTATACGTATGTGTCTGGGGTCTATGTTTATTTAAGGGGTCTGTATTTGGTTAGAGGGGCTGATCATCAGTCTGGTCTGCAATTCCATAAATTGTTTTGGATTGTTTTTTGGGTTTTTGTTTTTCTCGTGCTCACTGTGGGGTGAACATAAGTATTCGCTGCATGTCATTCCAATTACTGCAACCCAATAGAGCTGTGCGTGGACATGTTTTTAGTGGGGTGAGGAGCAGTTGATCTTATCACCATTTTGGGGTACATATAACTTTTTATTTCATTTTTTCGGGAGGTGACCCAGCAATTCTGGCATTGTGAATTTTTTATGGCGTTCACCATGCAGGACAAATACTGTGATATTTTATTGGCTTGGACTTTTATGCATGATAAATGACAAATGTTTTTCTTTAGATTTTAAGATGATTATTTAAAAAATTTTAATTTAAAAAATGTTCACCTGCTTGGCATGGATCACAGTAAGCTCCTGAGAATGGTTCATACACTTCCAGGGGCGTAGCTATAGGGGTAACAGAGGTAGCAGTCGCTACCGGGCCCAGGAGCCCGAGGGGGCCCAAAGACCCTTGTGCAGCATAAGAAGACACCGGTATTGTGCATGCTGGGAAGACTGTGTTATAGATTTTGCACTGGGGCCCAGAATGTTCAAGTTATACCTCTGGCTGGAGGTAAGGGGTTAGATAATTGTGGGGGGGGGCTGTTTAAATTTTTGCCACAGGGAGCAGGAAGTCTATGTGCTCCCTGCCCCTGGCCACAAAGCTCTGAGGGAAGGGGGGCAACAGGGCCCATGAGCCATTAGCTAAGCCCCTGTACACTTCCCTGCTGCATGTGTCTATACTTATTTCGGGGTTCTGGATATCGTTGTATGGAAACCTTCACATTGGCTCCACCAATGTGTTAAAATGACCCATCACAGGTCACAGAGCATGCCCACTACACTCTCTCATAAAAGACAATATGTCATCTCCTGTCCACAGGTTTCTAGTCCATGTGCTGTAAAGCAAAACTCAACAGCAGCTCAGACAAGATGGCCGCCTTCATAATAGCCTATTTATAGAACAAATGACTTCCTGTGAAACAGACCCTGATGTGTGTGTGATAGGGAGCCCCACCATGTATAGTAGTTTACATACAGTATATACATGGCTTGTGTCTTTTTGATTTTCTAGACTCGAGCCTCTCAGGGGAAGGAGCCTCCCCATCTTCTGGCCATATTCAAAGACAAGCCACTGATCGTATTCAAAGATGGCACATCGAGGAAGGGTGGCCAAGCTCCTCCTCGCCCCATACGTTTGTTCCAAGTGAGAAAATCCGTGGGATCGGTTACAAGGATAAATGAGGTACAAGCACATTATTATTACATCTGAAAAAAAATATATGTCCCCGAGTCATCTCCATCTGTCAGAAACTCTATTCAGCCATTTCTAGGAAAGCTCAACGGCAACCAATTTGTCAGTCTGTAGAACTCCAACCAAGGTTGACACCTCATATTCCCAGAGTCCTCCTACACTGGAAGTTACATGTTATCAACACTTGGTCTACACCCTTTAACCTCTGTACAGGGATCTGGACGTCGCTTCAGGTGAACCACCAGGCCACTACCTCCTGGAGTTGTCTTTGTTTGGTTGACAGCCGATCCACAGGGGTCAACAGAAACCAGTGCAAAGCACCAAGGGTGTCAGGCAAAACTTGTAGTTTAGTAACAGGCCGAAGTCAGGGCAGGAGGAATACATGCAATATGATATTCAGTTTGAGGACAGGGCGGGCAGCTCAGGGTCAGTATGGAGATGGCAGTATGGCACTGTTATGGGGGTACCATGACTTAGAGGGGCTATAGAAAATGGCTGAATAGAGTTTATAACAACTGAATAAAGTAAAAGTCAACTTTGGATCTTAGAGTTAGTGAAAAATGATTTCAATGACTTCTTAGATGTGTCTCCTTCATAAGTGATTCCATTTTGGTACACAGGTTGACGCTGATGCCTCCTCGCTCAATGCCAATGACGCTTTTGTACTGAAACTCCAAAATAACTCCGCCCTAATGTGGATTGGGAAGGGCGCAAATGAGGAGGAAATCAAAGGCACAGAATACCTGGTGAAAACTATGAATTGGAAAGGAACAAAAATAGAAGAGGGCAAAGAGCCGGGTATGAGATCTATCAGTAAATGTTTGTTACATGGGCATTATGGTTGTGCAGGATGCCCCCAACCCAATCATTTGACCCATATAATCACAGTATGAGTAACATGAAGTCCTAGGTAGGTGACCTGGGCATCTTACATACACCAACCAGAGGGACAGATTGCTTTAGCTGAGACAGTGCTCTTTATGAGCTTTCACTGATGATAAAGTTGGGAAGACTGGTCATTGATATCCGAGCCAAGACTATCCTCAGTTACCGCAACCTTCAGAATCCATATATTGCCTGCCACAGACTTCACTAAACGTTGCCTGCCACAGATGTCCCCATAAATTTCCTGCCATAGCTGCTCCCATATACTGTCCATGTACTACTTGCCACTAGGGTTGATCACGAATATTCGAATTGCGAATTTTTATTGCGAATATAGGTACTTCGAAAAATTTGCGAATATTTAGAATATAGTGATATATATTCGTAATTTCGAATATTCGAGATTTTTTTTTAAATCAGTACACATGATCCCTCCCTGCTTCTAGCTTGTGGGCCAATGAGAAGGCTGCAGTATCTTTGACTTCAGGAGTAGTGTTGATTGCGAATTTTCATAATGCTAATTTTTATCGCGAATTTTTCAATTGCCGTGTAAAAACGTGATTTCTCCCTGCTTCTTGCTTGTGGGCCAATAAGTCATTGGCCCACAAGCAAGAAGCAGGGAGGAATCATGACTTTAGATGGGAAAAATGATAAATATTTTAAAAAACTAATATATAGCACTATATTGGTAATATTTTAAAACAAGAATATATAGCATTATAGCGAATATTCTAAAAAAAACTAATATAGAGAAATTTAGCTAATATAGTGCTATAATCTTTTTTTTTGAATAGTTGAATTTTTTTTCCAATCTTAACTTCAGATGAGAAAAAAATTACAACTATAAAAAAATGATTATAGCACTATATTAGCTAAATTGCTCTATATTATTATTTTTTTTACAATATTCGCTATATTGCTATATATTCTTGTTTTAAAATATTACGAATATTGGAAAAAACTAATATATTTGATATAGTGCTATGACTCATTGGCCCACAAGCAAGAAGCAGGGAGGAATCATGTTTTTACTCGGCAATTGAAAAATTTGCGATAAAAATCGCATTACGAAAATTCACATATTACGCGATCATTACCTTGCAGATTTTTCGAGTGAAAAAAAATCGTAGAATATAACGAATATTCGAATTCGTGAATATTTGACGAATATTCTACAAAATATTTGCGAAATATTGCAAATTCAAATATGACCCCTGCCGCTCATCACTACTTGCCATCCCCATGCAATGCATGCCACAATTAGCCGCTCCATTATATTGCCTGTCCTGCTATTCATGCCCAGATGCATTGCATTCCACAGGTGCCCACATATAGCTTGCCATAGGGCCCCCATAAATTTCCTGCCACAGGCACTACCATATATTGCCTTCCGCAGGTGTGCCATGCATTGTCTGTCATAGATGCCCCATACCTTGCATGCCACATATGTAAGTAGAGCAATCAGGGATTGGCTAAAGTTTCCTACAGGTTTATATTGTTTTGCTGCGGAGGACCTCATTTTCACGGATATTATCATTTTCGTGGAGTGCAGCATTGAAAAGTTTGCTCTGTGCAACCTAAAGACCAGATATAAACGACAGCCAAAGTACCCCGAATAACAGTGCAAGCAGAGTGCTACTATAAACAGTAGTAACATGAAACCACTCAATATGAACAATTACTGCAGAGTGCCCCATATAGACAGTGCCAGAAGAACCCCCTAGTAAACACTACAGCCAGCAGAGCACCTCTCATAAACAGTATGACCATAGAGCTGGCACCGTTATGCTTCCTGTAAACCAGGCTGAATCTTTGAGCTTTTTAATTTCACAGTATATTTTTATGGAGGTCTGTTTGCTGATGCAAAGATCCGAATCCCCTGCCTACAATCGGACAAAATCCTGACAGTCTGTAGCCACCACTAGAGGGAGCTCCAAGCACACCTAAGTATACAGCTCCCATACAGGCAGCAAGATCAACCTCAACACTGCCATAAAATATTAGGGTGAATTCTGATACCTCCAGTACTTGTCTTCACTCACTTTCATACGTGAGGCCAACGTAGCCCCTGGCAAATCAGAGGTGGACACAAGACCCGTGTGTTCTGATCTTTGAATTTCATCGACCTATGGCCGCACACATTATAATCCTATAAATGTCTTCCTTTTACCAGATATATTCTGGACAACCCTGGGAGGTAAAAAGGAATATCAGACGTCTCCTCTACTGGAATCTCAACTGGACGATCACCCACCAAAACTGTTTGGATGCTCTAATAGAACCGGGAGGTTCTTGGTAAGGCTCCTTTTCTAGATATGTCCCAGTACGACAATCCATAAAGAGGATGGTCCCTGAAGCAGGATAGGTGATAAGTGCCTGAGACCTGGGGTGCTGACTGGGTCACCTTTTTCACACAGCCACCATTAGGGGGAGCTTAGTGCAAAGACCTTATTTTAGCTTCCATTGCACTGTATAAACTCTGCACTGAGCTCCCCCTAGTGGTGGCAGCAGGCGGACAGCTTTGTAATATGTGAAGTGAAGCTGGAGAATTTATCAGTGTATTTATGGCAGCTGTCTGATGTAATTGCATTGAGAAATTTGCTTCAGCAACCTTCCGCACCAGCTGTTGTAAAACTACAACTCCCAGCATGCTCCGTTCACTTCTGTGGGAGTTCAGATAACAGCCAAACAAGTGTGCATGATGGGAGATGTAGTTTCACAACACCTGGAGTGCCGGAGGTTGCTCCTCCCTGCTTTAGAGGATGAGCACCATATTTTTGACACATAAGTCGGGTGAAGTGGGTAAGGCTGAGGGCAACTTTTGCATTATTACAATTTTTTAAATCTGCTTAGCGAAAAAAAATAGTAAATTCACCAGTTCTGGGGCTTGTACTTTACATTCTGCATTGCTCGGGCATGTGTCAAGCATTTGTACTGGGAAATTGGTGGCGCAGGGGGGACCATACTAAGTAGCTATGGTGCCACCTAGTGGCCGATTATGGTATTGCTGACAGGTGACCTGCTGTTAGGACCTCTTTGGTCACATGATCCAATTATTTCAGATCCTCAAGGCAAAGTGAGAGCACATGATGGAGGTGCTGTCAAACTTCATGGTCAGACGCAGGTTGGCTATCTCCACCAGTCCCATAGAAATGGATGGAGCAATGGTCATGAATGCACACTATCGCTTTATTTACACGGCAGATTTGGGGACCGGTGGGTGTCCTAGTGGTCATGCCACTACCAATAGTACATTTATCACCTATCCAGCCCCTCTACTAATACAGCATATGGACATCACAGGGGCCCTAAACTCGAGCCCTCTGTCTCTTATAGCAGAGAGCTGCTTGGTCATGGCCAGGACCCCGACCAGCTACGTAATGCATGAATATGAATCACTACATTTGGATACAGTTTACCTAGAACTGATACATAGTAACAACCAGGAGTCCACATTGTTTAGTTCACAGTGGATTGTCTAGATACAGTTTTAGAAAACCTGTGTAAACAACCAAGTCTGGAAGGGTTTCCATCTTCTGTTTCCATGCACTGGCAGCAAGCAGAGATCTGGAAAATAGCAAGGAACTGAAACCAAAAAGTTCACCAGACTAATAGTTAATGCAAGGTTATTCAGTGTTATTTATGGTTCAGAGGCAGAGCTGTCCCTTTAAATCTACCACTGATAGCAGCCACATAGTTTTAGGTCATAGGATCATTATTATGCCATACATCACTCGTTGCACAGAGTATTTCAGGAATGGAATTGCTCTCCGTGTATGTATCTGTCTAGAATATCCTGGTGATTAATATACTCGTCTGTTGTGACTGGCAGGTTGAAGAAGTGCCCGGGGAGTTTACACAGGAAGACCTTGCCGAGGATGACGTCATGATGCTGGATACCTGGGAGCAGGTAAGGACTATGTAAAACTCCATTAGTCCAGCAGATATTATCAGATATTCTAGATTATTAGACACCCATACAAATTACTTGTATAGAAAAAGATCTTCAAGAAAGTCAAGGTCTGTTAATAAGAAGTATGGCACAATCATCATTTAATCAGACAAGTCTTATAATATAATATTTGTTGCTGTAAGCAAATCCCAGATCTTCAGAGTCCCTGGATTATCAAATGCCGAATTAAAGAGGGAAATGTCTTCTTACAAATCTTCTAACTAGGGGACCCAACACTGAACTCCTACTCCTGTTGTGACACATGAATACCCGCAGCCACCTCTAGGGGGAGCTCATTCCCTACAGAAAATACAGTACCTATTAAGTTCAATAGTGGTGGTTGCAGGAAGCCATAATGATATAATTTATCAAGTCAACAAACAGATGTTATAAGTAACCCTGGGGCCCTACAGCCAAAAGTTAAATGGTGCCCTTCTAGACCATGGCCACCTTGAGCAGCAAGTTCAGAAAGGGCTACAGTTTTTTGGTCCTCCTAATACAAACAGATAATGATCACAGTGATGTCACAGTACAGGGATAATAAACACAGTGATGTCACAGTACAGGGATAATAAACACAGTGATGTCACAGTACAGGGATAATAAACACTGTGATGTCACAGTACAGGGATAATGCACACAGTGATGTCACAGTACAGGGATAATGCACACAGTGATGTCACAGTACAGGGATAATTCACACAGTGATGTCACAGTACAGGGATAATGCACACAGTGATGTCACAGTACAGGGATAATGCACACAGTGATGTCACAGTACAGGGATAATGCACACAGTGATGTCACAGTACAGGGATAATAAACACAGTGATGTCACAGTACAGGGATAATGCACACAGTGATGTCACAGTACAGGGATAATGCACACAGTGATGTCACAGTACAGGGATAATGCACACAGTGATGTCACAGTACAGGGATAATAAACACAGTGATGTCACAGTACAGGGATAATAAACACAGTGATGTCACAGTACAGGGATAATAAACACAGTGATGTCACAGTACAGGGATAATAAACACAGTGATGTCACAGTACAGAGATAATGCACACAGTGATGTCACAGTACAGGGATAATAAACACAGTGATGTCACAGTACAGAGATAATAAACACAGTGATGTCACAGTACAGAGATAATAAACACAGTGATGTCACAGTACAGATATAATAAACACAGTGATGTCACAGTACAGGGATAATAAACACTGTGATGTCACAGTACAGAGATAATAAACACAGTGATGTCACAGTACAGAGATAATAAACACAGTGATGTCACAGTACAGGGATAATACACACAGTGATGTCACAGTACAGAGAAAATACACACAGTGATGTCACAGTACAGAGATAATACACACAGTGATGTCACAGTACAGGGATAATACACACAGTGATGTCACAGTACAGGGATAATACACACAGTGATGTCACAGTACAGGGATAATACACACAGTGATGTCACAGTACAGATATAATAAACACAGTGATGTCACAGTACAGGGATAATAAACACTGTGATGTCACAGTACAGAGATAATAAACACAGTGATGTCACAGTACAGAGATAATAAACACAGTGATGTCACAGTACAGGGATAATACACACAGTGATGTCACAGTACAGAGAAAATACACACAGTGATGTCACAGTACAGAGATAATACACACAGTGATGTCACAGTACAGGGATAATACACACAGTGATGTCACAGTACAGGGATAATACACACAGTGATGTCACAGTACAGGGATAATACACACAGTGATGTCACAGTACAGGGATAATAAACACAGTGATGTCACAGTACAGGGATAATAAACACAGTGATGTCACAGTACAGGGATAATACACACAGTGATGTCACAGTACAGGGATAATGCACACAGTGATGTCACAGTACAGGGATAATACACAGTGATGTCACAGTACAGGGATAATAAACACTGTGATGTCACAGTACAGGGATAATACACACAGTGATGTCACAGTACAGGGATAATAAACACAGTGATGTCACAGTACAGAGATAATAAATACAGTGATGTCACAGTACAGGGATAATGCACACAGTGATGTCACAGTACAGGGATAATGCACACAGTGATGTCACAGTACAGGGATAATATACACAGTGATGTCACAGTACAGGGATAATATACACAGTGATGTCACACTACAGAGATAATAAATACAGTGATGTCACAGTACAGGGATAATGCACACAGTGATGTCACAGTACAGGGATAATGCACACAGTGATGTCACAGTACAGGGATAATATACACAGTGATGTCACAGTACAGGGATAATATACACAGTGATGTCACAGTACAGGGATAATACACACAGTAATGTCACAGTACAGAGATAATAAACACAGTGATGTCACAGTACAGGGATAATACACACAGTGATGTCACAGTACAGGGATAATAAACACAGTGATGTCACAGTACAGGGATAATAAACACAGTGATGTCACAGTACAGGGATAATATACACAGTGATGTCACAGTACAGAGATAATAAACACAGTGATGTCACAGCACAGAGATAATAAACACAGTGATGTTACAGCACAGGGATAATAAACACAGTGATGTCACAGCACAGGGATAATAAACACAGTGATGTCACAGTACAGGGATAATAAACACAGTGATGTCACAGTACAGGGATAATAAACACAGTGATGTCACAGTACAGAGATAATAAACACAGTGATGTCACAGTACAGGCATAATAAACACAGTGATGTCACAGTACAGGGATAATAAACACAGTGATGTCACAGAACAGGGATAATAAACACAGTGATGTCACAGTACAGGGATAATAAACACAGTGATGTCACAGTACAGGGATAATAAACACAGTGATGTCACAGTACAGGGATAGCAACTCAATGGTTTCTGTGACCCTTTAGAGATCATTGAGGTCCAAGCAGAGCCATCATTTGAAGCTTCTAGACCCCAATGCAAAATCTGCAATCAGAGTTATTTGTTAAACCCCCCCCCATCCAAAAAAGTAAGCAATCAGCATCTTTGGCAGTTCAGATTGGTTTGTTCTCTGCTGGACTTTATGGGCTCTGCTGTACCTGGGCTTGATTATTTAGCAAGAACTTGGCGGATTTCCTGGTGAGACAGTCCAACCATGGTTCAAGCTCATGGACCACCTCAGTCTTGGCTCTTGACCAATGCTATCTTTTGACATATCTTTGAGCCCCAACCCGTTTTTGTTTTTTTAATAAACATAATGTTTTATTATTTCTTATAGATATTTTTGTGGATTGGAATTGATTCCAATGATGTAGAGAAGAAGGAATCTCTGCTGGCAGGTCAGTCTATTATTCTTCTCCATTTCTTTGTGCAGTAGCTATCATCTCTGGCATTACTATTCAGCTTGAGATAAGCGGCTGCCATACACTCCAGAGGCTGTTGATCTTGGGTAAAGATCTAATCAGTCCAGTTCCTAGTTCATGCTGGCATATTAACATATGTTTGTTGGAGGATCCTGTCAAAATTTGCGTGCCTACAGAGGAAAAGGGGTTGTCCTATCAAGACAGACAACTAGTTCAGTAGCTCCCCTCACAATGAACTGATGTCCTATTATCACTAGTAGAAGCTGGAGGTTACAAATAATATTCTCTAATTATCTTACTGGGCAATTACTGAATACTTGATTGAGTCATCAAGACTATGCCCCTCTAGGGTCTCAAGGTGAGAACTCCCTCTATAACTTACTAGGATATATAGATATGGCTTCTCCTGATGGGACAGCTCCTTTAAGAGTCCAACAGTGCTGTACCTTCTACCTAAAGCAAGTTTTACCCAACATGCATGCTGGGACAACTACGCATTAGAGACCACTGGGTTGCCAGTACATAGATAGGGCAACCCACCTGTTATAAGTTGCCCTTATTGTGATTTTGAGAACCATGGAGGCCAATTGCTCATTGTCAATATATTTCCAATGAGCGTACAGAATTTGATTTATGTAGGACAGATTAGTCCAACCTTGAGAATGGTGCTGAAATCTCAGTTAAAGAGGTTTTCCGGTTTGTAAAACCAGTTTCATACACCTTAGTAGAAAATGATGGGTTATTAGATGGAGACTTCTGTTTAGGGTCTTCATCTCATGGCCACAGTTGAGAGGGGTGACAAAGACTATCTTGCTCTGGAGGACATTTCTTGTCCTGCATTAGACAGACAACCTATTGATATGAATGAAAATGTTGTAATGCTTAATTTGTCCAGAGGTGGTCTGCAGAGAAACTGAACACTTCATACCAGGTTTTCCCACAGATTATATCACTGATCAATAGAGGTCCCGCTTTGTGATTCAGTGTCAAGTGGACCTTCGGACAAGTAGGGATTGTCCAAAGCAGAAAACCCTATCAATGGCCGCCAACAACTCCTGGCCTTTTTGTTGCTTAATTATTTCATTGCTTTGATCCACATTTCCAATAAACCTATTATATTTTGGTTATAGCTAAACGATATCTTGAGAGTGATCCATCAGGAAGAGACAAAAACATCCCGATCACCGTTGTCAAGCAAGGACATGAGCCACCTACGTTCACTGGCTGGTTTTTGGCCTGGGATCCCAAGAAATATCAACAATGAAGGACAATTTGCATGGACATTTCGGACTAATCATATACCTCATTCATCAACTATCACAATCTGTTTGTTGAACATTGGGATCATTTATGATGTTTCTGAGTCATTGAGCCTATTGGTGAAATTTGAATGTAACATTGTTAGCAGTTGCTAAGCAACAGCTCCATCTCCATTGTGATAACTGAAAGGGGTATTCCAGATTAAAGCATATAGCAGAAGATATGTGGTACCCTCACCAATCAGTGATATTGTTGAAAGGTTTGATTTACAGCACTGTAAGCTGTATCCTCCCTCAAGATCTTATCTGTTATGACATTGATGTTGTTTCTACGGTGGGAGTCAGATAAACTGCAGCCAAACTCCTCAGGAGCGGTTCATCTTTAATGAAGATCCAACCTAAATCCCACCTTTGAGCAACTTCCGTTAGTGTCATAGTCTTGGAGCAGAAGGTTGCATGCTCGAACACCAACATCTCTTAGCTCCAGTTGTGTGGTTCAGGGGACCAGGATCTCTCATTCTTACAACTGATGGGGGCCCCAATAGTCATATCCTCAACAATTCAACATTTATTTCCTAATCAGTCGGTAAGTGATAAATGCTTTTGGCTGAAATGATCAATTAATTTGAGAACTCAACTTCATACAATCTTAAAAAACAAACAAACACTATGGTGGCTCCACCATAGCGTTCTGCTGAGCTTGGTAAACCTATAGAATGAAGAACATGAACATTGGCCCTTTCATAAATTCACCAAGATGTGGGGCGGCTGATGTCAAGGGGAACGAAGGATGGGGAGGTTGGACTTCAACATGCCTGATGCTTTTGTTCTCAAGGGATATAAGCCACCACTGTATGTGCAGGTGTATGGGAGGGGGGAGGTTGGAAAAAATAGCCGTCTAATGTGTACAGTTAGCCTAACCCCTGTCAAAGGGCAGTATTTGATCCCCAAGATAAACTGCCCATCGTGTTGGCACAGCAATTTCATATTTGGATTCAGCACTTCATTTCACTGCCAGACCCCTACTCTTGCTTGTCTCCCCTATGTAAGATATTCCACAGTTTCTTCAAAGACTGACAATATCCTTTCTGACGTCTGGTATAAGTTATACATCTTCTTGTATATAGTGATACTAGCAGAAGGAGCCGGCTTCGCTCGGGTATATTTCATCTATTTCATTGAATGTTTGTGTGTGTCGTTAAAAGATATCGACACTATCCCCCATAACAGTGACCTCTACAGCACCCTGCCCCTTTAACAGTGAACTCCACAGTCCCCTACCCCTTTACACTGACCCCCACCACTTTAAAATGGGACCTACACAGCAGCCCATCCCCTTAACTTTGACCTTCGCAGCACCCCGCCCCTTTAACAGTGAGTTTTACAGCCCCCCACTACCTTGACAGTGACCTCCTCAAGGGCCCGTCCCCTTAACAGTGACCTCACAGCACCCCACTGCCTTAACAGTGACCTCCACAGCACCCCGCTGCCTTAACAGTGACCTCCACAGCAGTTGCCCCTTTAATAGTGGCCCCTGCCCCCTTAACAGGGACCTTCACAGTGCCCGCCCCTTTAACAGTGACCTCCACAGCGCCCTGCCCCTTTAATGCTAGGGCTACACGACGACATGTGTTGCGCGACATTTTGTCTCAAATTTTTTTCTAATGATAGGCTATGGTGTCGCACTGCGACAGGTGACATGCTGCGACTTCAACACGACAGTTGCAAAAAATCAATCCAAAATTGATTTTTCTGCGACTGTCGCGTCGCAGCATGTCACCTGTCGCAGTGCAACACCATAGACTATCATTAGAAAAATTGTTGTGTGACATTGGCGCGACATCAATGACGCAAAACACATGTATCAGTGTAGTTGTGCCCTATGTGTCGTGCCACTTATTGTCGTTGTGTAGCTCTAGCCTAAAGTTTACCTACAGCAGTGAAGAAAAATGGCAGTGTTGTTATGGAAACCTGGAGTACAACTGTGTGTATGTGGAGACTAAGGGCCTGCGAGCTTCTATTGGCTGATAAGGGACATGTGACCGTGTGTATGGCAGTTGGGATATGAAGTGAAATACTTGCAGGCTTGTATTGGCTAATGCAGGTAATTTTTGGGGAATATCTCAGGAACGGTACTTCCTAGAGAGCTGAGACCCCCACAAGATTTCTTTCCAGGTAGCAAGGGATGTGTACACCAAGTTTAGTTGAAATCGATGGTTGCATTTTTGAGTGATCACAGAACATACATATATACATACGTTCTTCTATATATATATAGACCATGCAGGTATAACCTGGGCATCTCCTGTATATAAATATATATGTACAGCTGGTTTAAGTTATACATCTTCTTGTATATCTATTGTGGGGATCCGCTCTAGTAGTTAGGACTAGCGGATGCAGTATAGAGGCAAAGTACACAGTTCTTGAATCAAACAGAGGTGTTTATTCACACATTGGTGTATAACAAAATGCAGATAAGGTGTATCACAAAACGCAGGTGGCTTGGTGTTTGTTCACACACAAGGAAAGTCCATAAACAATAAAAGTCACCTTTTCTCCTGGGTGTTAATTAACACCCTGTTAGCCGTTCAGCCTCATCTAGCTCATAGGCGGCCTGTTCGCCTTTAGAGGGGCCTGAGTCCTCCAGCCCGGCTCAAACCTCAAATCCCAGCACAGCCCTCAGTTCACAGTACACAGACTCCTGAGCTACACTGTCAGAAGGAGGTAAATCCACCACACCTGGCAGTGCTGGCTGGTTTTTATGCCTGGCAAAACCCGGCCTGAAACATGGGGAGTAGTCACCCACCCAGCACTTTGACTACTCCCAGTAAGAGCCGTCCCGGATCAGCTATGACAGCCATGCTAAATCTCAAGGCGTCAATTAGCAATAGCTGCTCCTGACACATAAAATACCGGCTCTTACTTCACCGAGGCCAGGAACCTCGGTGACACATACCTTCCATCCACAATGATTCCAGGTACTTTCTTACATACCCCCCCCCTCTCCCCCACCCGCCTTTGTTCAACTCTGAGGGGGTAAACACCTGCCATACAGTATACCCAGGACAGGGCATTTGCATTTCCCTGCAACCGGCCTGCCCTGTGTTCCGAGGAGAACTTAAAGTTCTGTAAGGACAGGAAACACTTGGTGACTCAGGCATTTCTCTCTTTGGCCTGGCTCATCCACTTGAGAGGGGAGTGGTCAGTCACCAGGCGGAACTTTATCCCCAACAAATAGTAGCAGAGAGACTCGAGTGCCCACTTGATAGCCAGGCACTCTCTCTCCACTATGATATACCTGGTTTTGGCTGGGGTGAGCTTGCGGCTTAAAAAGACAATAGGATGCTCCTCCCCGTTGACTTCCTGAGAGAGTACAGCACCAAGGCCTACTGCGGAGGAATCTGTCTGTACCACAAACTCCCTATTAAAGTCGACCGTCACCAAAACCAGTGACCCGCACAGGGCCGACTTCAAAGTGGAAAAAGCCTCTTCCGCCCGCTCATCCCAGCAAAGCCATCAGTTATTTTCGTCCCTTCAAGAGCTCTGTCAAGGGCGAAGCTATAGTAGCAAAGTGGGGAACAAATCTCATGTAATAGCCTATCATTCCTAGGAACGACTTTATTTGTTTGGTGGTGACAGGTCAGGGACAATTTCTTATCGCCTCTATTTTGTTTACTTGGGGCTTGATCTCCTCTAACCCTATCGCAATTTTATTTGGGGTTAGTGGTTAGTCCAGCTTTTCAAAGGGAGTCTACTACAGCCTATACTTTGGGCAGGTGACTTTCCCAGTCGGTACTGTGGTATTATGTTGCGTAGATCTGTCGGCACTGTGTGATAGTGCGTGGGTTAACAGACCTACGGTTGGTATCCCAAACAATAGAAATTATATAACAGGTTCGGCACTCCAGAGTTGCTGTATAGTTATTCTTTTATTGTCACTCTATGACGTGTTTCGGCAAACGCTTAACAGAGTTACAATAAAAGAATAACTATACAGCAACTTTGGAGTGCTGGAACTGTTATATCATTTCAGTCCGTACTGTGGATGACAATATCGTCCAGGTAAGCTAAAGCGTACCGACAATGTGGTTACAGCGCAATGTCCATTAGCCTTTGGAAAGTGGCGGGGGCGCCATGCAGACCAAAGTGTAACACATTATACTGGTACAGCCCCTCCGGTGTGATGAAGGCCATTTTCTCTTTGGCAGCCTCCGTTAAGGGCACCTGCCAGTACCCTTTTGTGAGGTCCAAAACAGAAAAATACTGGGCTTGTCCTAATCTCTCAATCAGCTCGTCTACACGGGGCATGGGATACGCGTCAAACTTAGATACCTCGTTTAATTTTTGAAAATCGTTACAAAACCGCAACATCCCGTCCGGTTTGGGTATCAGTACTATAGGACTGGCCCACTAACTTCTAGACTTCTCAATGACGTCAAGTTGCAGCATTAGTTGTACTTCCTCAGAGATGGCCTGTCGCCAAGCCTCGGGTACCTGGTATTGTTTCAACTGGATTTTGGCCTGAGGCTCAATGACAATGTCATGCTGTATTATGGAATTACGTCCAGGGAGGTCCGAGAACACATCCGTGTTCCTGCTGACGAACTCCCTGGCCTCCTGAGTCTGTTTAGAGGAGAGGCTGTCAGCAATCTTCACTGTGGCAACCGCTTCCCTTACATCAGACTTAGGGGCCGAAACCTCTCCCCTAGAAAACTCGGCCGCAGGCTATCATCAGTATCGGTCTCCCTAGCCTTCCATGGTTTGATTAAATTCACATGGAACACCTGCTCCGGCTTCCGCCACTCTGGCTGGTGTACCTTGTAGTTATTTCTCCAACCTTTTCGAGCACCTCGTAGGGTCCCTGCCACCTAGCCAGTAACTTACTGTCCACTGTCGGTACCAGAACCAAAACCCGATCTCCCGGGTTAAAGATCCGGACCCGAGCCTGACGATTATAGACCTGACTTTGAGCTCGCTGAGCTGCCTCCATATGTTCCTTTACCAGCGGCAACATGGTTTCCATACGTTCCTGCATCTGGGTGATGTATTCAACAACACTTTTATATGGAGTGGGTTGTTGCTCCCACACCTCTTTGGCTATATCCAACAGACCACGTGAATGTCTGCCATATGGTAGTTCGAAGGGCGAGAACCCAGAGTAGACCCGGGGAACTTCTCGCACTGCGAACATAAGATAGGACAGAAGAAGGTCCCAGTCCTTTCCATCCTTAGCTACTACTCATTTTAACATAGTTTTTAACGTTTAATTAAACCTTTCTAATGGGCCATCAGTTTGCGGGTGATAGACAGATGTCTGTATCTGTTTGATATTCAGCAACTTAAAGAGCTCCCGCATGACCTTGGACATAAAAGGAGTCCCCTGGTCAGTCAGAACCTCTTTGGGTATGCCCACTCGGGAAAACATCTCCATTAATTCTTTTGCTATGAGTTTGGCCAATGTATGTCGCAGTGGCACCGCCTCCGGGTACTGAGTGGCATAGTCCAGGACGACCAAGATGTGTTGGTGCCCCCTAGCGGACTTCGGTACTGGGCCTACGAGATCCATAGAGATTCTCTCAAATGGTACCTCGATAATCGGGAGGGGCACTAAGGGACAGGTGCTGGGGGCTAGTGGTTTGGCAGGTCAGGCAAATCATCCACCTCTCTAAAGACACTGGGCCAGTAAAACCGTTGTAGTATCCGGTCCTGTGTTTTCTGCAGTCCCAGATGACCCCAGAGAATATGTTGGTGGGCTAACTCTAACACAAGTTTTTGATAGGCCCCAGGTACCACTAACTGTTCAACATGTTCACCCCGCAGCTGGTTTACCCGATATAGCATATTCTGGTGCACCACAAAACGGGGAAACTTCGACCCGGCCCCGGGGTTGTTGGGGTACACCATCAAGTATTTCAGCATTCTCCCAGGCCTGGGATAGGGTTGGGTCTCAGCATTGGGCTGTACCAAAATTCTCCCCGGAGATGTTGAGGTCTGCCAACCCAGGACCCGGTGGCAACTCCTCCGCGTCTCCCACCATTACCCTACGCGCGGCTGTCTCCCCTCTTCCACCGAAGTGGCGGTCACCCTTACTGCTGATAGTGTGGAGCGAGCATGCTCAGCCGAACGCTAGTTCGGCTCGAGCATCGCTATGCTCGGCACATCGCGGAGTTCAGCCGAACACCGTGTGTGCTCAAGCGATGCTCGAGTCAGTGTATTTAAATCAAATTTAGCCTCTATTTCTATGCAGAAGATCGCTGTACAGTGAGGGAATCCCTCAGTGTGAGTCCGCAGTCCCTGCTCTGACTCCATATATAGAGAAAAAGGACAATGCAACAGCACTCTGCAAACCAGATAAAGTACAATAATGCCATAGTCACAAAAAATGTTATAGTGCTAATGCTACGCCTATTTATAAAGTGAGATGCTTGGCCAATGCATTTTGTACAAAACCATCTGAGCCCGTCTGCCGAACGTCAAGGCGATCTCTGTAAGACGGGAACCTAACACTAAATACTAAGTTATGCGCCATAATGGCCGCTATAAAGTTCAGGAAGTGTTGGTTCCACATGCATGTTGTCTCCACTCTGCCTTTTACCATTTTTGGCATGCATGTTGGTACCTGCATCCCTTGGAAGTAATGGAGGCCATTTTGGCACTAAGATTGAGTTGTACAGTTTATCGGTCACTATAAAGGTGGAAAAAGTTCTGAAAATGATTTATCTTTGTCTCACTTTTTTTAATCACAGAAAACTGACATTTTAACAGGGGTGTGTAGACTTTTTATATCCACTGTATGTATAGCTGGTAAAGGTTATACATCCTCTAGTATATAGGTATATGGACCAAGCTGGCATAACCTGGGTATCTTCTCTATATAATTATATACTGTATGTACAGCTGGTATAAGTTATATGTCTTCTTCTATATAGTCATATGGGCCATGCTGGTATAACCTGGGTATCTCCTGTATAGGGATGAGCGAACTCGAACTGTATAGTTCGGGTTCGTACCGAATTTTGGGGTGTCCGTGACACGGACCCGAACCCGGACATTTTCGTAAAAGTCCGGGTTCGGGTTCGGTGTTCGTCGCTTTCTTCGCGCTTTTGTGACGCTTTCTTGGCGCTTTTTGAAAGGCTGCAAAGCAGCCAATCAACAAGCGTCATACTACTTGCCCCAAGAGGCCATCACAGCCATGCCTACTATTGGCATGGCTGTGATTGGCCAGAGCACCATGTGACCCAGCCTCTATTTAAGCTGGAGTCACATAGCGCCGCCCGTCACTCTGCTCTGATTAGCGTAGGGAGAGGTTGCGGCTGCGACAGTAGGGCGAGATTAGGCAGATTAACTCCTCCAAAGGACTTGATTAACTGATCGATCTGCAGCTGTGGATCATTGAGCTGCTGATCCTCAATTGCTCACTGTTTTTAGGCTGCACAGACCGTTTGTCAGTCACATTTTTCTGGGGTGATCGGCGGCCATTTTGTGTCTTGTGGTGCGCCAGCACAAGCTGCGACCAAGTGCATTTAACCCTCAATGGTGTGGTTGTTTTTTGGCTAAAGCCTACATCAGGGTGAAGCTGTCACACCAAGTGCATTTAACCAGCAATAGTCTGTTCATTTTTTGGCCATATACTAAATCAGGGGCAAGCTGCGCCTGTCACCAAGTGCATTTAACCCTCAATGGTGTGGTTGTTTTTTGGCTAAAGCCTACATCAGGGTGAAGCTGTCACACCAAGTGCATTTAACCAGCAATAGTCTGTTTATTTTTTGGCCATATCCCAGTCTAATTCTGTCACTAAACCCATACCTGTCACCCAGCGCCTAAATACTAGGCCTCAAATTTATATCCAGCTAAATCTGTCCTTAGTGCTGTAGCTGGGCGAGTTATTTAGTGTCCGTTCAAGCACATTTATTGTTCTGGGTTGAAATACAATTCCCAATTTAGCAATTTCATAATTTAGTGGTTTCTGCTATATCAGAGCTATTTGAAATCTATCCCTAAAAGGGTATATAATATTCAAGGTGCACATTGGGACATTCAGAATAACTTCACATACACCCGCTACTGTGTATTTCCAAGTCTAATTCTGTCACTAAACCCATACCTGTCACGCAGCGCCTAAATACTAGGCCTCAAATTTATATCCAGCTAAATCTGTCCCTAGTGCTGTAGCTGGGCGAGTTATTTAGTGTCCGTTCAAGCACATTTCTTGTTCTGGGTTGAAATACAATTCCCAATTTAGCAATTTCATAATTTAGTGGTTTCTGCTATATCAGAGCTATTTGAAATCTATCCCTAAAAGGGTATATAATATTCAAGGTGCACATTGGGTCATTCAGAATAACTTCACACACACCCGCTACTGTGTATTTCCAAGTCTAATTCTGTCACTAAACCCATACCTGTCACCCAGCGCCTAAATACTAGGCCTCAAATTTATATCCAGCTAAATCTGTCCTTAGTGCTGTAGCTGGGCGAGTTATTTAGTGTCCGTTCAAGCACATTTCTTGTTCTGGGTTGAAATACAATTCCCAATTTAGCAATTTCATAATTTAGTGGTTTCTGCTATATCAGAGCTATTTGAAATCTATCCCTAAAAGGGTATATAATATTCAAGGTGCACATTGGGTCATTCAGAATAACTTCACACACACCCGCTACTGTGTATTTCCAAGTCTAATTCTGTCACTAAACCCATACCTGTCACCCAGCGCCTAAATACTAGGCCTCAAATTTATATCCAGCTAAATCTGTCCCTAGTGCTGTAGCTGGGCGAGTTATTTAGTGTCCGTTCAAGCACATTTCTTGTTCTGGGTTGAAATACAATTCCCAATTTAGCAATTTCATAATTTAGTGGTTTCTGCTATATCAGAGCTATTTGAAATCTATCCCTAAAAGGGTATATAATATTCAAGGTGCACATTGGGTCATTCAGAATAACTTCACACACACCCGCTACTGTGTATTTCCAAGTCTAATTCTGTCACTAAACCCATACCTGTCACCCAGCGCCTAAATACTAGGCCTCAAATTTATATCCAGCTAAATCTGTCCTTAGTGCTGTAGCTGGGCGAGTTATTTAGTGTCCGTTCAAGCACATTTCTTGTTCTGGGTTGAAATACAATTCCCAATTTAGCAATTTCATAATTTAGTGGTTTCTGCTATATCAGAGCTATTTGAAATCTATCCCTAAAAGGGTATATAATATTCAAGGTGCACATTGGGTCATTCAGAATAACTTCACACACACCCGCTACTGTGTATTTCCAAGTCTAATTCTGTCACTAAACCCATACCTGTCACCCAGCGCCTAAATACTAGGCCTCAAATTTATATCCAGCTAAATCTGTCCTTAGTGCTGTAGCTGGGCGAGTTATTTAGTGTCCGTTCAAGCACATTTCTTGTTCTGGGTTGAAATACAATTCCCAATTTAGCAATTTCATAATTTAGTGGTTTCTGCTATATCAGAGCTATTTGAAATCTATCCCTAAAAGGGTATATAATATTCAAGGTGCACATTGGGTCATTCAGAATAACTTCACACACACCCGCTACTGTGTATTTCCAAGTCTAATTCTGTCACTAAACCCATACCTGTCACGCAGCGCCTAAATACTAGGCCTCAAATTTATATCCAGCTAAATCTGTCCTTAGTGCTGTAGCTGGGCGAGTTATTTAGTGTCCGTTCAAGCACATTTCTTGTTCTGTGTTGAAATACAATTCCCAATTTAGCAATTTCATAATTTAGTGGTTTCTGCTATATCAGAGCTATTTGAAATCTATCCCTAAAAGGGTATATAATATTCAAGGTGCACATAGGGTCATTCAGAATAACTTCACACACACGCTTCTGTGCATTTCCAAGTCTAATTCTGTCACTAAATCCATACCGGTCACCCAGCGCCTAAATACTAGGCCTCAAATTTATATCCAGCTAAATCTGTCCCTAGTGCTGTAGCTGGGCGAGTTATTTAGTGTCCGTTCAAGCACATTTCTTGTTCTGGGTTGAAATACAATTCCCAATTTAGCAATTTCATAATTTAGTGGTTTCTGCTATATCAGAGCTATTTGAAATCTATCCCTAAAAGGGTATATAATATTCAAGGTGCACATAGGGTCATTCAGAATAACTTCACACACACGCTTCTGTGCATTTCCAAGTCTAATTGTGTCACTAAATCCATACCGGTCACCCAGCGCCTAAATACTAGGCCTCAAATTTATATCCCGCTGAATTTGAATACAATACATTGGGCCAAATAATATATTTGTTGTTGTGGTGAACCATAACAATGAGAAAAACATCTAGTAAGGGACGCGGACGTGGACATGGTCGTGGTGGTGTTAGTGGACCCTCTGGTGCTGGGAGAGGACGTGGCCGTTCTGCCACATCCACACGTCCTAGTGTACCAACTACCTCAGGTCCCAGTAGCCGCCAGAATTTACAGCGATATATGGTGGGGCCCAATGCCGTTCTAAGGATGGTAAGGCCTGAGCAGGTACAGGCATTAGTCAATTGGGTGGCCGACAGTGGATCCAGCACGTTCACATTATCTCCCACCCAGTCTTCTGCAGAAAGCGCACAGATGGCGCCTGAAAACCAACCCCATCAGTCTGTCACATCACCCCCATGCATACCAGGGAAACTGTCTCAGCCTCAAGTTATGCAGCAGTCTCTTATGCTGTTTGAAGACTCCGCTGGCAGGGTTTCCCAAGGGCATCCACCTAGCCCTTCCCCAGCGGTGAAAGACATAGAATGCACTGACGCACAACCACTTATGTTTCCTGATGATGAGGACATGGGAATACCACCTCAGCATGTCTCTGATGATGACGAAACACAGGTGCCAACTGCTGCGTCTTTCTGCAGTGTGCAGACTGAACAGGAGGTCAGGGATCAAGACTGGGTGGAAGACGATGCAGGGGACGATGAGGTCCTAGACCCCACATGGAATGAAGGTCGTGCCACTGACTTTCACAGTTCGGAGGAAGAGGCAGTGGTGAGACCGAGCCAACAGCGTAGCAAAAGAGGGAGCAGTGGGCAAAAGCAGAACACCCGCCGCCAAGAGACTCCGCCTGCTACTGACCGCCGCCATCTGGGACCGAGCACCCCAAAGGCAGCTTCAAGGAGTTCCCTGGCATGGCACTTCTTCAAACAATGTGCTGACGACAAGACCCGAGTGGTTTGCACGCTGTGCCATCAGAGCCTGAAGCGAGGCATTAACGTTCTGAACCTGAGCACAACCTGCATGACCAGGCACCTGCATGCAAAGCATGAACTGCAGTGGAGTAAACACCTTAAAACCAAGGAAGTCACTCAGGCTCCCCCTGCTACCTCTTCTGCTGCTGCCGCCTCGGCCTATTCTGCTGCTGCCGCCTCGGCCTCTTCCTCCGCCTCTGGAGGAACGTTGGCACCTGCCGCCCAGCAAACAGGGGATGTACCACCAACACCACCACCACCACCTCCGTCACCAAGCGTCTCAACCATGTCACACGCCAGCGTTCAGCTCTCCATCTCACAAACATTTGATAGAAAGCGTAAATTCCCACCTAGCCACCCTCGATCCCTGGCCCTGAATGCCAGCATTTCTAAACTACTGGCCTATGAAATGCTGTCATTTAGGCTGGTGGACACAGACAGCTTCAAACAGCTCATGTCGCTTGCTGTCCCACAGTATGTTGTTCCCAGCCGGCACTACTTCTCCAAGAGAGCCGTGCCTTCCCTGCACAACCAAGTATCCGATAAAATCAAGTGTGCACTGCGCAACGCCATCTGTGGCAAGGTCCACCTAACCACAGATACGTGGACCAGTAAGCACGGCCAGGGACGCTATATCTCCCTAACTGCACACTGGGTAAATGTAGTGGCAGCTGGGCCCCAGGCGGAGAGCTGTTTGGCGCACGTCCTTCCGCCGCCAAGGATCGCAGGGCAACATTCTTTGCCTCCTGTTGCCACCTCCTCCTTCTCGGCTTCCTCCTCCTCTTCTTCCACCTGCTCATCCAGTCAGCCACACACCTTCACCACCAACTTCAGCACAGCCCGGGGTAAACGTCAGCAGGCCATTCTGAAACTCATATGTTTGGGGGACAGGCCCCACACCGCACAGGAGTTGTGGCGGGGTATAGAACAACAGACCGACGAGTGGTTGCTGCCGGTGAGCCTCAAGCCCGGCCTGGTGGTGTGTGATAATGGGCGAAATCTCGTTGCAGCTCTGGGACTAGCCAATTTGACGCACATCCCTTGCTTGGCGCATGTGCTGAATTTGGTGGTGCAGAAGTTCATTCACAACTACCCCGACATGTCAGAGCTGCTGCATAAAGTGCGGGCCGTCTGTTCGCGCTTCCGGCGTTCACATCCTGCTGCTGCTCGCCTGTCTGCGCTACAGCGTAACTTCGGCCTTCCCGCTCACCGCCTCATATGCGACGTGCCCACCAGGTGGAACTCCACCTTGCACATGCTGGACAGACTGTGCGAGCAGCAGCAGGCCATAGTGGAGTTTCAGCTGCAGCACGCACGGGTCAGTCGCACTACAGAACAGCACCACTTCACCACCAATGACTGGGCCTCCATGCGAGACCTGTGTGCCCTGTTGCGCTGTTTCGAGTACTCCACCAACATGGCCAGTGGCGATGACACCGTTATCAGCGTTACAATACCACTTCTATGTCTCCTTGAGAAAACACTTAGGGCGATGATGGAAGAGGAGGTGGCCCAGGAGGAGGAGGAGGAGGAGGAGGAAGAGGGGTCATTTTTAGCACTTTCAGGCCAGTCTCTTCGAAGTGACTCAGAGGGAGGTTTTTGGCAACAGCAGAGGCCAGGTACAAATGTGGCCAGACAGGGCCCACTACTGGAGGACGAGGAGGACGAGGATGAGGAGGAGGTGGAGGAGGATGAGGATGAAGCATGGTCACAGCGGGGTGGCACCCAACGCAGCTCGGGTCCATCACTGGTGCGTGGCTGGGGGGAAAGGCAGGACGATGACGATACGCCTCCCACAGAGGACAGCTTGTCCTTATCCCTGGGCAGCCTGGCACACATGAGCGACTACATGCTGCAGTGCCTGCGCAACGACAGCAGAGTTGCCCACATTTTAACCTGTGCGGACTACTGGGTTGCCACCCTGCTGGATCCACGCTACAAAGACAATGTGCCCACCTTACTTCCTGCACTGGAGCGTGATAGGAAGATGCGCGAGTACAAGCGCACGTTGGTAGACGCGCTACTGAGAGCATTCCCAAATGTCACAGGGGAACAAGTGGAAGCCCAAGGCCAAGGCAGAGGAGGAGCAAGAGGTCGCCAAGGCAGCTGTGTCACGGCCAGCTCCTCTGAGGGCAGGGTTAGCATGGCAGAGATGTGGAAAACTTTTGTCAACACGCCACAGCTAACTGCACCACCACCTGATACGCAACGTGTTAGCAGGAGGCAACATTTCACTAACATGGTGGAACAGTACGTGTGCACACCCCTCCACGTACTGACTGATGGTTCGGCCCCATTCAACTTCTGGGTCTCTAAATTGTCCACGTGGCCAGAGCTAGCCTTTTATGCCTTGGAGGTGCTGGCCTGCCCGGCAGCCAGCGTTTTGTCTGAACGTGTATTCAGCACGGCAGGGGGCGTCATTACAGACAAACGCAGCCGCCTGTCTACAGCCAATGTGGACAAGCTGACGTTCATAAAAATGAACCAGGCATGGATCCCACAGGACCTGTCCGTCCCTTGTCCAGATTAGACATTAACTACCTCCCCATAACCATATATTATTGGACTCCAGGGCACTTCCTCATTCAATCCTATTTTTATTTTCATTTTACCATTATATTGCGAGGCTACCCAAAGTTGAATGAACCTCTCCTCTGCCTGTGTGCTAGGCCTAAATATATGCCAATGGACTGTTGCAGTGGTGGCTGACATGAAGCCTGATTCTCTGCTATGACATGCAGACTAATTCTCTGCTGACATGAAGCCAGATTGTCTGTTACGGGACCTCTCTCCTCTGCCTGGGTGCTGGGCCTAAATTTATGACAATGGACTGTTGCAGTGGTGGCTGACGTGAAGCCTGATTCTCTGCTATGACATGCAGACTGATTCTCTGCTGACATGAAGCCAGATTGTCTGTTACGGGACCTCTCTGCTCTGCCTGTGTGCTAGGCCTAAATATATGCCAATGGACTGTTGCAGTGGTGGGTGACGTGAAGCCTCATTCTCTGCTATGACATGCAGACTGATTCTCTGCTGACATGAAGCCAGATTGTCTGTTACGGGACCTCTCTCCTCTGCCTGTGTGCTAGGCCTAAATATATGCCAATGGACTGTTGCAGTGGTGGGTGACGTGAAGCCTCATTCTCTGCTATGACATGCAGACTGATTCTCTGCTGTCATGAAGCCAGATTGTCTGTTACGGGACCTCTCTGCTCTGCCTGTGTGCTAGGCCTAAATATATGCCAATGGACTGTTGCAGTGGTGGGTGACGTGAAGCCTCATTCTCTGCTATGACATGCAGACTGATTCTCTGCTGACATGAAGCCAGATTGTCTGTTACGGGACCTCTCTCCTCTGCCTGTGTGCTAGGCCTAAATATATGCCAATGGACTGTTGCAGTGGTGGCTGACGTGAAGCCTCATTCTCTGCTATGACATGCAGACTAATTCTCTGCTGACATGAAGCCAGATCCTCTGTTACGGGACCTCTCTCCTCTGCCTGGGTGCTGGGCCTAAATTTATGACAATGGACTGTTGCAGTGGTGGCTGACGTGAAGCCTCATTCTCTGCTATGACATGCAGACTGATTCTCTGCTGACATGAAGCCAGATCCTCTTTTACGGGACCTCTCTCCTCTGCCTGGGTGCTGGGCCTAAATTTATGACAATGGACTGTTGCAGTGGTGGCTGACGTGAAGCCTCATTCTCTGCTATGACATGCAGACTGATTCTCTGCTGACATGAAGCCAGATCCTCTGTTACGGGACCTCTCTCCTCTGCCTGGGTGCTGGGCCTAAATTTATGACAATGGACTGTTGCAGTGGTGGCTGACGTGAAGCCTGATTCTCTGCTATGACATGCAGACTGATTCTCTGCTGTCATGAAGCCAGATTGTCTGTTACGGGACCTCTCTGCTCTGCCTGTGTGCTAGGCCTAAATATATGCCAATGGACTGTTGCAGTGGTGGGTGACGTGAAGCCTGATTCTCTGCTATGATATGAAGACTGATTCTCTGCTGACATGAAGCCAGATTGTCTGTTACGGGACCTTTCTCCTCTGCCTGGGTTCTGGGCCTAAATTTATGAAAATTGACTCTTACAGTGGTGGGTGACGTGAAGCCTGATTCTCTGCTATGACATGCAGACTGATTCTCTGCTGACATGAAGCCAGATTGTCTGTTACGGGACCTCTCTCCTCTGCCTGGGTGCTGGGCCTAAATTTATGACAATGGACTGTTGCAGTGGTGGGTGACGTGAAGCCTGATTCTCTGCTATGATATGAAGACTGATTCTCTGCTGACATGAAGCCAGATTCTCTGTTACGGGACCTCTCTCCTCTGCCTGGGTGCTGGGCCTAAATTTATGACAATGGACTGTTGCAGTGGTGGCTGACGTGAAGCCTCATTCTCTGCTATGACATGCAGACTGATTCTCTGCTGACATGAAGCCAGATCCTCTGTTACGGGACCTCTCTCCTCTGCCTGTGTGTGTGCTGGGCCTAAATATATGCCAATGGACTGTTGCAGTGGTGGCTGACGTGAAGCCTCATTCTCTGCTATGACATGCAGACTGATTCTCTGCTGACATGAAGCCAGATTCTCTGTTACGGGACCTCTCTCCTCTGCCTGTGTGTGTGCTGGGCCTAAATATATGCCAATGGACTGTTGCAGTGGTGGCTGACGTGAAGCCTCATTCTCTGCTATGACATGCAGACTAATTCTCTGCTGACATGAAGACAGATTCTCTGTTACGGGACCTCCCTCCTCTGCCTGGGTGCTGGGCCTAAATATATGCCAATGGACTGTTGCAGTGGTGGCTGACGTGAAGCCTCATTCTCTGCTATGACATGCAGACTAATTCTCTGCTGACATGAAGACAGATTCTCTGTTACGGGACCTCCCTCCTCTGCCTGGGTGCTGGGCCTAAATATATGCCAATGGACTGTTGCAGTGGTGGCTGACGTGAAGCCTCATTCTCTGCTATGACATGCAGACTGATTCTCTGCTGACATGAAGCCAGATTCTCTGTTACGGGACCTCTCTCCTCTGCCTGTGTGTGTGCTGGGCCTAAATATATGCCAATGGACTGTTGCAGTGGTGGCTGACGTGAAGCCTGATTCTCTGCTATGACATGCAGACTGATTCTCTGCTGACATGAAGCCAGATTGTCTGTTACGGGACCTCTCTGCTCTGCCTGTGTGCTAAGCCTAAATATATGCCAATGGACTGTTGCAGTGGTGGGTGACGTGAAGCCTCATTCTCTGCTATGACATGCAGACTGATTCTCTGCTGTCATGAAGCCAGATTGTCTGTTACGGGACCTCTCTGCTCTGCCTGTGTGCTAGGCCTAAATATATGCCAATGGACTGTTGCAGTGGTGGGTGACGTGAAGCCTCATTCTCTGCTATGACATGCAGACTGATTCTCTGCTGTCATGAAGCCAGATTCTCTGTTACGGGACCTCTCTCCTCTGCCTGTGTGTGTGCTGGGCCTAAATATATGCCAATGGACTGTTGCAGTGGTGGCTGACGTGAAGCCTCATTCTCTGCTATGACATGCAGACTAATTCTCTGCTGACATGAAGACAGATTCTCTGTTACGGGACCTCCCTCCTCTGCCTGGGTGCTGGGCCTAAATATATGCCAATGGACTGTTGCAGTGGTGGCTGACGTGAAGCCTCATTCTCTGCTATGACATGCAGACTAATTCTCTGCTGACATGAAGACAGATTCTCTGTTACGGGACCTCCCTCCTCTGCCTGGGTGCTGGGCCTAAATATATGCCAATGGACTGTTGCAGTGGTGGCTGACGTGAAGCCTCATTCTCTGCTATGACATGCAGACTGATTCTCTGCTGACATGAAGCCAGATTCTCTGTTACGGGACCTCTCTCCTCTGCCTGTGTGTGTGCTGGGCCTAATTATATGCCAATGGACTGTTGCAGTGGTGGCTGACGTGAAGCCTCATTCTCTGCTATGACATGCAGACTGATTCTCTGCTGACATGAAGCCAGATTCTCTGTTACGGGACCTCTCTCCTCTGCCTGTGTGTGTGCTGGGCCTAATTATATGCCAATGGACTGTTGCAGTGGTGGCTGACGTGAAGCCTCATTCTCTGCTATGACATGCAGACTGATTCTCTGCTGACATGAAGACAGATTCTCTGTTACGGGACCT
Organism: Bufo gargarizans; assembly: GCF_014858855.1. Classification (NCBI taxonomy): domain Eukaryota; kingdom Metazoa; phylum Chordata; class Amphibia; order Anura; family Bufonidae; genus Bufo; species Bufo gargarizans. Next base: position 457,624,111 of record NC_058084.1, on the reverse strand, counting down.
CCCTCCTCTGCCTGGGTGCTGGGCCTAAATATATGCCAATGGACTGTTGCAGTGGTGGCTGACGTGAAGCCTCATTCTCTGCTATGACATGCAGACTAATTCTCTGCTGACATGAAGACAGATTCTCTGTTACGGGACCTCCCTCCTCTGCCTGGGTGCTGGGCCTAAATATATGCCAATGGACTGTTGCAGTGGTGGCTGACGTGAAGCCTCATTCTCTGCTATGACATGCAGACTGATTCTCTGCTGACATGAAGCCAGATTCTCTGTTACGGGACCTCTCTCCTCTGCCTGTGTGTGTGCTGGGCCTAAATATATGACAATGGACTGTTGCAGTGGTGGCTGACGTGAAGCCTCATTCTCTGCTATGACATGCAGACTAATTCTCTGCTGACATGAAGACAGATTCTCTGTTACGGGACCTCCCTCCTCTGCCTGGGTGCTGGGCCTAAATATATGCCAATGGACTGTTGCAGTGGTGGCTGACGTGAAGCCTCATTCTCTGCTATGACATGCAGACTAATTCTCTGCTGACATGAAGACAGATTCTCTGTTACGGGACCTCCCTCCTCTGCCTGGGTGCTGGGCCTAAATATATGCCAATGGACTGTTGCAGTGGTGGCTGACGTGAAGCCTCATTCTCTGCTATGACATGCAGACTAATTCTCTGCTGACATGAAGCCAGATTCTCTGTTACGGGACCTCTCTCCTCTGCCTGTGTGTGTGCTGGGCCTAAATATATGCCAATGGACTGTTGCAGTGGTGGCTGACGTGAAGCCTCATTCTCTGCTATGACATGCAGACTGATTCTCTGCTGACATGAAGCCAGATTCTCTGTTACGGGACCTCTCTCCTCTGCCTGTGTGTGTGCTGGGCCTAAATATATGCCAATGGACTGTTGCAGTGGTGGCTGACGTGAAGCCTCATTCTCTGCTATGACATGCAGACTAATTCTCTGCTGACATGAAGACAGATTCTCTGTTACGGGACCTCTCTCCTCTGCCTGGGTGCCGGGGCCTAAATATCTGAGAATGGACTGTTCCAGTGGTGGGTGACGTGAAGCCAGATTCTCTGCTATGGGACCTCTCTCCAATTGATTTTGGTTAATTTTTATTTATTTAATTTTTATTTTAATTCATTTCCCTATCCACATTTGTTTGCAGGGGATTTACCTACATGTTGCTGCCTTTTGCAGCCCTCTAGCTCTTTCCTGGGCTGTTTTACAGCCTTTTTAGTGCCGAAAAGTTCGGGTCCCCATTGACTTCAATGGGGTTCGGGTTCGGGACGAAGTTCGGATCGGGTTCGGATCCCGAACCCGAACATTTCCGGGATGTTCGGCCGAACTTCTCGAACCCGAACATCCAGGTGTTCGCTCAACTCTACTCCTGTATATAATTATGCAGTGCCTTGCAAAAGTATTCATCCCCTTGACTTTTTTTTGTATTTTGGTGCCTCACAACTTGGAATTAACATGGATTGTTTGAGGATTTGCATCATTTAATTTACAGAACATTTGCCTACTGAGGAAGGAACTACGGTTCTGAAACGCGTCTAGGATAAATTAGTGTGAACTGGACCCAGCAAGTGGTGCGCTATTCCTGTCTTGGCGCAAAAAAGGATCCTTGCTATTTAACATCTAGAACCACCCGAGAAGAATTGATGCGGTAACGGCAGCGATTTAATTCACAAAAGAGGACTGACTCCATTACCATCTACACAGTTCCAGTGAAGGGGAATTGAACCCTGTACCGGCATAGCTTTGTTACACGGATCTCCGCTACTCCGATCGGCGCAGGTGGATATCATCACCGACCAGTGAACCATCTGCAGGTCAGGTCACGTGAGACGCCGAGAAGGAGAAGCGGTGATACTACCTCGTGGCAGGAGGTAGTCAGCTAATACCGCTACAAAAGCAAGTACAAAGTATCTTCTGGACGCTACAAAAACCTACCGTTGACCGCAGGGTGGATATCTTCTCACCGACTGGTACGGTGAGCATTGGCAAGTTATTCTATAACTATCTGAACATTGTCAAAGTACGGATTCAATGCGCTATTGACAGACACCACACAGCACAACCAAGTGGTCCTACTATCCCTTTGGAGTACTCCTGTTGTTTGGGTATATGCGAGAGCTCCGCATTTAAAATACCCACTTATCTATACTATTTGATATGCTATTAGGATATGTCTAATATTTAGTGGGCAATCTATTTTTATTTTATTTTATAACTGCAATGGCAATTAATCGTGATTTTTATTAAGTGAAATAAATGCAAAAATACTGTGAGCCAGTCTGATTGTCTTTTTAAAATTTACAGAACATGCCCACAACTTTGAAGATGTTTGCAAACAACAAATAGGACAAAATAACAGAAAAAGTCAATGTGCATAACTATTCACCCCCCTAAAGTCAGTACTTTGTAGAGCCACCCTTTGCGGCAATCACAGCTCCCAGTCGCTTTGGATAAGTCTCTATGAGCTTGCCACATCTTACCGCTGGGATTTTTGCCCATTCCTCCTTGCAGAACTGCTCCAGCTCCTTCAGGTTGGATGTTTGCGCTTGTGAACAGCAATCTTTAAGTCTGACCACAGATGCTCTATTGGATTGAGATCTGGGCTGTGACTCGGCCATTCCAACACATTTACATGTTTCCCCTTAAACCAGTCAAGTGTTGCTTTAGCCGTGTGTTTGGGGTCATTGTCCTGCTGGAAGGTGAGCCTCCGTCCGAGCCTCAGATCACGCACAGAGTGGGACAGGTTCTGCTCGAGAATATCCCTGTATTTAGCATCATCCATCTTTCCCTCCACTCTGACCAGTTTTCCAGTCCCCCCAGCATGATGTTGCCACCACCAGGTCTCACTGTGGGGATGGTGTTCTTTGGGTGATGTGATGTGTTGGGTTTGCTCCAGACATAGCAGTTTATTTGATGGACAAAAAGTTCAATGTTAGTCTCCTCAGACCAGAGCAGCTTCCTCCATACATTTTGGGAGTCTCCCATAGGCCTTTTCGCAAACTCACAACGTGCCTTATTGTTTTTAGCTGACAGTAATGGCTTTCTTCTGGCCCCTCTGCCATAAAGCCCAACTCTATGGAGCGTACGGCTTATTGTCGTCCTATGTACAGATACTCCAGTCTCTGCTGTGGAACTCTGCAGCTCCTCCAGGGTTACCTCAGGTCTCTGTGATGCCCTCTCTGATTAATGCCCTCCTTGCCCGTTCCATGAGTTTTGGTGGGCGGCCGTCTCTTGGCAGGTTTACTAATGTGCCATGTTCTTTCCATTTGGTTATGATAGATTTTATGGTGCTCCTGGGGAACATCAAAGATTTGGATATTTTTTTTATAACCTAACCCTGACATGTACTTCTCAACAACATTGTCCCTTACTTGTTTGGAGAGTTCCTTGGTCTTCATTGCAGTGTTTGGTTAGTGATGCCTCTTGCTTAGGTGTTGCAGCCTCTGCGGCCTTTTTCAAAAAAAGGTGTAATGACAGATCATGTGACACTTAGATTGCACACAGGTGACATCATTTCACTAATTATTTGACTTCTGAAGGTAATTGGTTGCACCAGAGCTTTTTATGGGCTTGTTAACAAAGGGGGTGAATACATACGCACATGGCAATTTTCTGTTTTCTATTTCTAAACAATAGTTTTATTTATATATTTTTCTCATTTCACTTCACCAACTTAGACTATTGTGTTCTGATCCATCACATAAAATTCTGATTAACAAAACATTGAACTTAAGTCTGTAATGTAACAAAACACAAAAAAAGTCAAGGGGGTGAATACTTTTGCAAGGCACTGTATATGTATAGCTGGTATAAGTTATATATCTTCTTGTATATAGTGATATGGACCATGCTGGTATAACCTGGGCATCTCCTGTATATAATTATATATGTACAGCTGGTATAAGTTATACATCTTCCTCTATATAGTGATATATGGAGCATGCTGGTATAACCTGGGTATCTTCTGTATATAATTATATACCTACAGCTGTTATTTATGGTGTGTGCCTCAAATACTGTCAGCTGATATCCGAGGCAGATAATCTTTATACTGTATATCTAAGTAATAATCATACATCACGATGATAAAGGCGACATATGGTGTCAGGGAGGTGACACACCGGTCACATTATTGTCTTCTGCTCCGTGTAAAACACCACAGTCATTATGCCATAAATGCTCCTACGTCCCATCAATTTTTAACTATTTAGTACCCCCGCATATCCCCCCCCACCCGATGTCTGTACGTTATCCAGAGTGAATAAATTCTAGCTAGAAGAAAGAAGGCCAGGGGAAACAAGCTTTATTTAATATTCATTGTTAACATATTTCTTCTCTTAGTCAACACTTTCGGTCACTTATTAACTAAGACAGTGCAGAAAAAATTGACAAAGTTTTATTCTGTGTGACAATGCAGCCATTACAGGGCCCAGAGAGACCGGCACTCAGCATTCCTTAGACCTGAATACATATAACGCTGCAGGGCTGTGCATCATGCACAATGAAGTTCTCTTTCTAATTTGCTAGTGTCAGTCTATACTGCAGTTTTGGTGTTCTGTTCATGAACTGGGAAAATTAGGATGGACACTACAAACAGTGTGACGTATAGATTATTCACTTATCCCATATGCATGACGACAGCGAAGAAGACTATGAGTGGAGCTGTGGTCGAGGACTTGCGGTGTCGCTCTCTATGTAAGTCTATGGGACAGACTGAGGCTAAACTTGCCTTTTAATGTCAGCCCCATAGACATTGAATGGAGTGGAGGAGCACATGCCCGACCACCACTCCATTCAAACTGGGGGAGCTTGGGATCCCAGTTTTAGTGATCAACGCCACCCCTAGCATTAGGTCCCCCAGTTCTCGCTTATCCTGTAAACCACTTTAAATGACTTTTATCGTTTGTCTTGGTCATTATCTATTGCTCTGTTTATTGTTTGTTGTTCATAGTATATTTCGTTTTTTTTATCGTTTTTTTTCATTTTTATATTTTTATATTTACATTTGTTATCTTTTTTCAATATTATTCTTTTATTTTTTATATTCAGATTTTAAACTCTTTTTTTTTTAAAGGGAACCTGTCACTGGGATTTTGTGTATAGAGCTGAGGAGATGGCCTCTAGCACATCCGCAATACCCAGTCCCCATAGCTCTGTGTGCTTTTATGGTGTAAAAAAACTGATTTGATACATATGCAAATTAACCTGAGATGAGTCCTGTAGGTGAGAGGAGTCAGGGACAGGACTCATCTCAGGTTAATTTGCATATGTATCAAATAGTTTTTTTTTACTCAATAAAAGCACGCAGAGCTATGGGGACTGGGTATTGCGGATGTGCTAGCGGCCGTCTAGCAACCCATGTCCTCAGCTCTATACACAAAATCCAGATGACAGGTTCCCTTTAAGACATTTTTTATCTTTTTCTTTCTAGCATTTCTTTTTTTTTTTTTTCTTTTTTTTTCTTTTATTGCAATTTTGACCTTTTCTGTTTCGGCCCCACATGTCGCTATCTGGAGTAATTCTGTAGAAAAAAAAACCAGTGCTGCTAAGTGTGCAATAATGCTCTTCCATACAGCTTCTTCTTCCTAACCACAAGCCGGTCATTATCTGTATGGTGTGTTTGGTAAGTATCGTGTTGTAGCACGGTTTTTAATTTACCCAGGACAAAAATTCATTTTTTTGCCCCTTCCCTTTATCTTAAAGACCAGCTACTCTCAGAGCCTTGAGGCAAGCAGTGCGGTCACATGGTACATCAGCCGCTTCTTCTCTAGAGGGCGCTACTGATGGCCTGTGATGTGTGACCGCATTCTTGTTTACATACAGTAGAGCCCAATTATTACACTCATTTATGTATGGAGCTGTTATCTCGTCACTGTATGGTTGGTTGGGGATCTGCTCCGGTAGACAGGCTTGCGGACGCAGTATAGAGGCAACGACAACGTCTTTAACTTAAACAGTTAACCAACCAAAAACAAAAAGTAAGTTTCAAGGAAAACAGTCACCTTGAGTCTGGTGTTTGTTCACACCATGCAGCAATGCAGAAGTCCTTGGACATAGCAGAAACCACCTGCTCTCACGCCAACAAGGTAGCAGGCCTTTACCCAGGCCCAAACTCCCAGGTCCCAACACAGAGACTGACAGAGCTTCACTGTCAGAGAGGAGCAAATTCCTACCACCTGACAGTGCTGCCTGTGTTTTATAGCCCAAACCAAGACCCGGCCTGGAACGTGGGGAGAAGGCACCCACCCTGCACTTTGGCTGCTCCCAGTAAGAGCCGGCCCGGATCGGCTTTACAGCCATACTAAATAGCAAAACCATGTCAGCCAGCACTAGCTGCCGCTGACACATGAAATTACCGGCTCTTACCTCACCGAGGCCAGGAATCTCGGTGACGCATACCTTCCGTCAATGGCGGACCTTTGCGCCTCCCTACATTGGATAAATTGAGCACTGTATGGCAGTATTATGTGAGCACTGTATGGTGGTATTGATTGAGCACTGTATGACAGTATTATTTTAGCACTGCATGGCGGTATTAAATGAGCATTTTATGGCAGCATTATTTCAGCACTGTATGGTGGTAGCAATTGAGCACCATATGGTGATAATTGAGTACTGTATGGAAGTATTTGAGCACTATATGGCAGCATTATTTGAGTGCATCTGTATGAAAATATTTGCCAGGTATAATGTCATTATTGGGACACCATACTGTACGGCACTTATAGTAAGGCACTGTATGGTACGGGAGGCCATGGAAAAGAAGGGTCAAGTACAGTATGTCGGATTTCATCAGACCCTTTTTCTTCTTTTTCTTCTCTATCCCTTTTCTTTTCTTCTCTATCCCTTGGTTGAACTTGATGGACTTATGTCTTTTTTCAACCGTATCAACTATGTAACTGTAGAGATGAGTCTGATAGGGGCTTGTTCCCCCGCCGAGTGTGCAGGTGTATGGAGGAGTCAGAATTGATAGCTGCTGGTCAAAAAACAATACAAGTTTTATACTAAAGGCCAGGTTAGAAGATAATAGGAATGATTTTATTTTTCTGCCGGAGTTTCTCTTTAAGGCCTTAAAACAAGTGGTATTCAAGAACTAACCCCTTCAGCGCCGTACCCATTTTCATTTTCGTTTTATTCTTCCAAGAGCCATAACCTTTTTACGTTTCCACTCACACGGCCTTATAATGCATTGTTTTCTTGCGAGACAACTTGTATTGTGTAATGGTACCGTTTAATTTACCATATGTTGTACTGAAAAACTGAAAAATAAAAAATCTTTGTGGGGTGAAATTGGAAAAATAACCACTATTCCACCATTGTTTCTTGATTTTATTGTTTCTTAATCTGCAGGTCAGTATGATTACGGTGATCCCAAATTTACAGAGTTTTTATTATATTTTACAAGTTTTTTTTCATTGTTTTTCATTTTTACATTTTAATAGTTTGGACATTTTTGAACGTAGCGATACCTGTTATGTTTATTTTTTTTATTGTTTATTTTTATATGTTAAATTGGCAAAGGGTGTGATTAGAATTTTTTATATATTTGTGTTTTTTATTTAAATTTTTGCCTTCCTTTTTTACATTTTTTATATTTATTTTTTTATTCAATTTTTTGTCCCTCTAGTAGGCTGGAGTCTTCAATTATTTGATCGCTCATACTATAGACTTCAATAGTATAATATTGCAGTCTATGGTATTTCTACTGACTGCCTATTAAGCCCTGCTGCAGACAAGGCTTAACATGCAGCTTACTATGAACTTACTATGAGCATAACCCGATGAGACGCGCTGTTTGAATATAATCATGTGAGGTGAATGGCGCCATTTTTCTCTATTTAATGGCGCTGTACTCCACTAACTTCCTGAAGAAGCTCATCGCAGCGAAACGCAGGTCGAGGTGTTCTTCTTTTTCCCTGGGTTCTACGTTCCCTCATCTGTCCATGGGTAGGTAACGTTTTTGGATAGTGATTTTAATTTTGGGACATGGTATATCACTAAGATAATTTATTAGTGGGGTTCATGACTTTGGGGCACCCCCCATTAGGAGATGTTGATACATATTAGATATAGGAGTCTATGGTTACTATTAGTTGAGATTCCCTATACCATACGATTACCCTTTCGCCATGGTATGTGTTGGTCGATCTTATTGGGGGAATGTTGTGATGTCGCGGTGACGGACTTGGTACAGCAAGTTAGGCCTCATGCACACGACCGTTGTGTGCATCCGTGGCCGTTGTGCCGTTTTCCGTTTTTTTTCGCGGACCCATTGACTTTCAATGGGTCCGTGGAAAAATCGGAAAATGCACCGTTTGGCAGCCGCATCCGTGATCCGTTTTTCCTGGCCGTGAAAAAAATATGACCTGTCCTATTTTTTTCACGGCCAACAGTTCACGGACCCATTCAAGTCAATGGGTCCGTGAAAAATCACGGATGCACACAAGATTGGCATCCGTGTCCGTGATCCGTGTCCGTGATCCGTGTCCGTTTTTTCCTATCATTTCAATGGCAAACTTGACTTAGATTTTTTTTTTCATTTTTCATGTCCGTGGATCCTCCAAAAAACAAGGAAGACCCACGGACGAAAAAACGGTCACGGATCACGGACCTACGGACCCCGTTTTTGCGGACCTTAAAAAAAAACGGTCGTGTGCATGAGGCCTTAATGGGTACAAATTGCATGATGTGATGTGATCCTCCAGATTATACACAGTCATGCTTTATAATAATTTTTTTTAAAAATAAAGTTAGATTTTTTTTAACATGTTTGATGGGTATTGCCTCTGTTCCTTCTGGGGAATTATTTTTTGTAGATAGTTATAGGATATATGGATACACCCTGGTTACTTTTTCTGAGGCATTTGTTGGTGTTTTTTTTATTTATTTTTTATTTTTTTAGCTTACTATGACAGGCCGTCATGCCTTCACAAGGCTCCAGGCTGCCATAGTAACCAATTTAAACCCTACGATTTCACCATGACTGCTCTGATTGGAGGACAAAGAGAACCTCTTCCCTCAGCTTAACCTCTCAGATGTCGCAGTGACCTCTGCCTCCTAGGGGTTAAATAGCAAGGTTCGGTGCCATCTCCAATTGGGGGTGATTGTGGCTGGGTGTCAGCTGTATTTACACAGCTGGCAACCGCCGCGTATTGAGTAAGCTCAGCTCGCTCCATACACCCCTCCCTCCCCTTGATCATACAGTTGAAAAACAGTCAAAATGTATCTCACGTCTTATGTTGCCAGGGGCAACACCTGCTGTTTTTGTTCACATGGAGATTTATAAATGAGCCTTGAAACAAAGTATCCAGCGCTGACTAGTAGTCATAATGATGAATTATACATTAGATTCATTTTCCTATATATATCTGCATCACCGCCATGCTGAAGGACGCATTTCTGTTGTAAGGATATGAATAATTAAAAGTTCTTTTAAAGGATATAAGCATCAGAGAAGTCACTGACGTTTATCCTAATGTCTTTCCAGTGAATAACAGGCTGCCGTGACATTGCCGTGGCGACAGTGTTCCATTGTTTCCATCTTTCATGACATTTGTATTAAATGGATACATTGTTACTAACTTGTTCTCTCCAGGCTGTTATAACCTGATAAGCTCCGCCCTAAGCTCCACCCACACTGCCCTGTCTGACTCTAGGACAGGCCAATGGATATCGGAGTGTAAAATTCACCTGATTAGATTATTGTGTAGTGCTGCAACTGCGGTGGTGACATTGTGGTCACTTGGACATTAGGATTGCATGAGAATTTTGACACAACATAGGAGGAAGTGAATTGACACATCGTTTCCTGCAATATTTACAAGTGTTAAGAGTCTGTAGCCTATAATATATTATACTATATATACCTGTATGATAAACCTAAGATACATATGAGAGAAAGAGATGATAGATAGATGATAGATAGGAGTTAGATAGATAGATTCAATTCACCTCGAGCCCGAATTTCCTCGTGCTTCGTGTACGCAAATCGATTTAACCTGAAATAGTGTAAAGATTGAAGATCTCGGCCGAAATCCCGTGCGTGGTAACGTATGACGTCACCACGACGGCCGGTGTGATGACATAATCTCGCACCGCGTGAGATTTCGCGCCAGATCTTCAAGCAAGATGGAAGCGGCCGGCCCCTCACAAGCAAATTGAGGAAGGTAAATTTGATTGAATTTTTTTTTTTTGTTAATTTTACACTCTTTTTACACTCAAATGCCGCAATCATGTATGAACGCAGAATCTGAGGGGTACAATGACGGCGGTGACGCTATCGCAGTTCCCTGTCACTGCACCCACTACTTACAAAAAAATGCACTTCATGACTAAGTAATTCGTCACAATTTTGGAAAATTTGGCCAATCAGCTGAATTTGCTAATCTCTATTGGATAGTAATAGATATAAAATAGATATTAGATTTATAGACAGATATGAGACACATAAGAGACAGATATAGATATTATATAGACAGATAGATATGAGATAGATAGATAATTAGATAGATATTGGATGGATGGATAGATGTAGATATAGTGAGAGATAGCTATGCCATGGCCCAGGGGGAGTGGAGGATGGGAGTGGTAGTGGCTCTGGCTGCAATAATTGTTCACAATGGTTGTCCTTACACAGATGCTTCCTAGGGCCAGGGCAGTGATAGGAGGGCATGCCCTTTCCTCCCTTGGGGCACACTCACATGTTGGGGCTCCAGCCTGGTAGTAGTTGGGATGCCCTTGGTGTAGTGGGCTAGGTACAGGTGCAAAGCAGGAGAAGTAGGTGCTGTGACCTGCGAATGGTGCTGGGGTCAGTAACCAGGCCAGTTGTAGAAGATAAACTCTCTTTACTTTGCTGAGCATGACAAAAGAACTGCTTCTACACTCATTCTGAAGGTCACAAGGGAGTCCTGCCGTTCTGTAAGTGTAATCCCCCCCTCCTTATCTGTTCTGTGAGCTCCAGGGCTGAAAATGAACAGAGTGGGAAGTATGAGAAAGGACGTCACAGCAGTACAGTACTGGCAGATTCCACAGAAGTTGGACTCCTCTGCTTCTGAGTGAAATGCGTCTAGCTGTGCAGCTAAAACAGGGAATAATATGGCTGAAAATGACTGTAGGGAAGCCCGGAAAAGACCTGCTCCTTCACAGTTATGATTGTAAAAAAAAAACACAGCCATTATGCAAACTTTTGGGGAAAACTCAAGTAGGCATTGACCACAGTGACAACCTTACTGACTGACTCCAATGCTTGGCCTTGCAGATTCTCAACCTTCTAGTTCTTTCCTTTCTCCCTCTTCCAAGAGCAATATAGAGATGATTTTCTCTAGGTGGATCTCTCATTAGTGTTTCTCTGGAGATCAGGCCAAGAAATCCGAGGAGTGAGCACTCGGAACGACCTCTCACTTCCTCCACTAGTGCACATCTAAGGCCTCTTTCACACTTGCGTTGTCCGGATCCGGCGTGTACTCCACTTGCCGGAATTACACGCCGGATCCGGAAAAACACAAGTGTACTGAAAGCATTTGAAGACGGAACTGTCTTCAAAATGCTTTCAGTGTTACTATGGCACCCAGGACGCTATTAAAGTCCTGGTTGCCATAGTAGGAGCGGGGAGCGGGGGAGCGGTATACTTACAGTCCGCGCGGCTCCCGGGGGCGCTCCAGAGTGATGTCAGAGCGCCCCATGCGCATGGATGATGTGCCATGCGATCACGTCATCCATGCGCGTGGGGCGCCCTGACGTCACTCTGGAGCGCCCCGGGAGCCGCACGGACGGTAAGTATGCTGCTCCCCGCTACACTTTACCATGGCTGCCAGGACTTTAGCGTCCCGGCAGCCATGGTAACCATTCAGAAAAAGCTAAACGTCGGATCCGGCAATGCGCCGAAACAACGTTTAGCTTAAGGCCGGATCCGGATCAATGCCTTTCAATGGGCATTAATTCCGGATCCGGCCTTGTGGCAAGTCTTCAGGATTTTTGGCCGGAGCAAAAAGCGCAGCATGCTGCGGTATTTTCTCCGGCCAAAAAAAACGTTCCGTTCCGGAACTGAAGACATCCTGATGCATCCTGAACGGATTTCTCTCCATTCAGAATGCATTAGGATAAAACTGATCAGGATTCTTCCGGCATAGAGCCCCGACGACGGAACTCTATGCCGGAAGACAAGAACCCAGGTGTGAAAGAGCCCTAACTGAGCAAGGGGCAGAGCTAAGTCTCCCTTCTAACTTCCTGCAGAGCCAAAGTCAGGATTGTTTACCCCAACTGATACATACAGAGATATGCTGGGACATTATATGGAATTTACATATCAAAAAACGTTACATAATATTACATAACAAGAACAGTGCAAATACCCTGTTTGATAGATAGATAGATAGATAGATAGGAGATAGATAGATAGATAGATAGATAGTAGAGATGAGCGAATCAAATCCCACGAATTTGATTCAAATTTCTCAGCCAAAATCCCGTGTGTGGTGACTTATGAGATTTCGCATCAGATCTTCAAGCAAGATGGCGGCGCCCGCCCGTCGCGAGCAAATAGAGGTAAGTTTGATCATGTATGAACGCGGCATCTGAGGGGCACAATGACGGGGGCAATGCTATATCAGCTCCCTGTCATTGCACCCGCTACTTACAAAAAAATGCGCTTTGTGACGAAGTAATTCGCCTGCCACAGCATCTCCCCATCACGCAGATCGAAACATCTGGAGACAGAGACAATACCAGGTCGTAAAATAATTCCTAAAAATTGCATTTTAAAGTGGGTCTTGGAGAATTTGCGCCATCATACCCCTCTCACTATTATCAGGAATTGCAGATATAATCATCAAAAATACATAAATCAGACTTTAGCCATAAATAGAGCTACCTCCAGGATGAATGGAGCCGTAGGAGAGCAGGCTACGTTCTGTCCATCATGTAAAAAAAAAGAGACATCGCCATTGAGAAATAGTTAGAAGAGAAACTGAGAAACATAGAGCTCGTTAAGTAACGGAAATACAAGAGACCAGGGCCGAATGCCAAAAGCCATGTGTTTATACAGAACGACAGCTGAACTTTGTAAGACATCTATTGGCGATGAGTAAGATCAAGATTGGGCCCATCATGGGATGGAAGCAGCACGGTAAATACAGAGAGTGAAACCAACTAGGTACTGCTCTGTTTGATTGTATTCCCAAGTCCTCTCAGTCTATAAATGTATATGGGTTGTTGACTAGTAAATCCGGCCCTCAAATTCCAAGAACATGTCATGCTTGAAGGATAGTGAGAATGGGTCCCTGATGGTCTCATTTCCCCACAGGACATGCCTGCTGAGCACCCAGCTCAATGCGTTCACACTACTTTAATCACGTGACATGGATGTTCCTATTAGTCACCCAAACCACAGTGACCATCCTCCAGGAACAGTCAGGATCAAAGCTTCATCTTCTCACCTGATCATCAGCCCAGCTGCATAATTAATGGACCATAAGGGCCAGCTCTGGATCCAACAATGGTCCCCAGGGCTGTCATGGGATAGATCCTGGGGTAGGTGGTTTTTTTGTTGTTGGTATTTTAAGGTTCTGAAGGTTGAAAAACATAAGTCCTGGAATTCGCATCAACATAACAATACCCCCTCATGGGTAGACTATATGATCAGATTGCCAATTATTTAGGGTAGGTTTAAGGCTCAGGTCTTCAGGTATAGGCACACAATAGTCTAGTAAGTTAGGCCAATTATCAGATGTTTCTGTTTTTTACCCTTCACATAAAAATGTAATTCTGATCTCCTCCAGTCTCCTCATAACCATACAGACTCAGCTTGGCATGGTATGCAAGTTCAATCAATAAAATTGTGAGGACGAGCTGCTGCTGGATACTGATGCCGCTTATCTTCTAGACCAGGGTTGCCCAACTTGTGTCCCCCCAGCTCTTTCAAAACTACATCTCCCAGCATGCCCTGATAGCTGTAGGCTGTCCAGGCATGATGGAAGTTGTAGTCTTGCAACAGCTGGAGGGCCGCTGGGTGGGCATCCCTTTTCTAGACTAAGCTATGTATGATGTACTTCCCAGTCCTCTCTAATGCGACGCCGGCTGTGCCATTCAATTACCGTGGCAACAAGCCCAGCTGACAGTGGGGATGATTGGCCTATCAGAGACTCTTGGCCAATCAGACGTGGTTTGTGACCTCGCCCCTGTCTGCTGGCTTTGCCTCTGATGTTATCTCCTAGTCTTAACCCTTCTTGATATTTGTACCTGTGTGTTGCCTCAACTTTGGGTCTGTGACTTGAATCTCAGGCTTTGACCTGTTTTTCCTGACTACCCCTTTACCCATTTTAGGTCCAGTGCACTTAGTCAAGGTAGGGACCGTCACCCAGTTGGGGGCCGCTATTTAGGCCAGAGAAGTAGGTAAGGACAGTGGTGTGGATGGAGTTCAGGGCTGCACTGTTCCCTACCTAATGTGACACTAAGGATGTGGAATGTTTTAAATCAACATGGCCTACGCATTCTTTTTCCAATATCCACGGACAACTGACAAACCCCTAAACACAAGTGTCTTTCAGGAAATTCAGCTCTGTTTCAAAATGTAAAACAAAAAGAAAAGGGAATACATAAAAAGTCCAATACATTTTCCACTTATATTTCTTGGGGGTCTTCATTTTATCTTCCTCTTACTGCCTCCTTCCGAGCTTTGACTGTCTAAAAGTCTCTGTTTTGGAAAAATCTACCCAAACAGCTTTGACTGTAGTGGACACCTAGTAAAACTAACGTCCATCCCATTAGATAGACAAGGTCCCCTTACGGTACACCAGTCAAAGCATGTAAACAACCAAGGTGTGAAGGAGCCTATTTTAGTTCTGGAGATTGCTGAAATGACAGAGATGACACCAATTGATTTTTTTCCCCCTCTTTTTTTTTTATTTAATTCTTTTTTTCGACACTACAAGAATAAAAATCTTACACATTATATATTGTAATTAGTGTCAAAAACTTAGTTCCACCCCCCCTACTTTTTCCCCCCATTATCTCAGGAGCCAGTGAGGATTCGCATGGACTCGCAGACAAGACAGTCCGTTAAGAGCAATGGACCACCCAAGTCCAAGCCCATCTTAACATGAGGCTAGGTTCAACTTGCCCATACCTGTTCCCAATGTACTATTTGTTTTTTTAACCGACAAGAAGCCCTTTCATATTTTTTTATCTTATTCATTAGACATCTCCATTCTACAAGTTCAGGATATTTAATAGAACCCCATTTTTTGGCAATTATAACTCTGGCTAGTAATAATCCTTTCAACCAGATTATGCTTTTCTTCTTGTCTGCAATATCTGTGGGAAGACATCACAGGACAACCGATTCTATTCCCAATACAGATTTAAGGGCAAGCTTCCTGTCCATTTCCTCAAGAATCATACCCCAATAGTTCTGAATAGTATTGGGCGAGCATGCTCTGCCGAACACAAATTTTACTCAAGCATCGCGATGCTCGGTACATCATGGTTTTCTGCCGAATACCGCTTGTGCTCGAGCGCGATGCTCGAGTCTCTTCCCCGCACGTTTATTGACTGCTACGCAGCCAATAAACATGCAGGTAAGTACTGCCCTCACTATAATGGCAGTAGCTATGTTGGCTGCTGGCATTACAGTGATTGGCTGGCCGGAACGCGTCATCGGGTGCTATAAAGCACCCGATGACACATGGTTCGGACAGTCTTAGTCAGGGAGAGCTGTGCTGAAGAAGGGACAGACAGTCTAGGGAGTGAAATAGTAATATTTTATTTAAAAAACTTGTTAGAGACCCAAACGTCCTTTTAAGGACTATTGTTGTATCTGGCAGCAATATATATTATTAGCGCAACATGCGCTAAATAGCTTGTAATTGTTTGGCCGCTGCAGACAGCGACATTATCTGCGCTACATCTCCTG
This sequence comes from Bufo gargarizans, assembly GCF_014858855.1. Taxonomy (NCBI): domain Eukaryota; kingdom Metazoa; phylum Chordata; class Amphibia; order Anura; family Bufonidae; genus Bufo; species Bufo gargarizans. The sequence goes on along the minus strand of NC_058084.1, from coordinate 457,608,188 downwards.
TGTAAAGTGTGCACAGCCTAAAAATATCTGTGACATCCAGTGTACTTTTTCCGTAGACTGTGTCTGCTGCGGACAGTTACATTACCTGCGCTACATCTCCTGTATAACGTTTGCGTATCCGAAATATCAGTGACATTCAGTCAAATTATTTTGCTGCTGGGGGCATCGACATTACCTTGCACTACATCTCCAGTATAATGTTAGCGCATCCGAAATATCAGTGACATTAAGTGTAATTTTTAGACATTACCTGCGCTACATCTCCTTTATAACGTTTGTGCATCCTAAAAATATCTGTGACATTCTGTGTACTTTATTTGCACATACATTTACAAAACCTGCACTACTGTACGTGTGACATACTTGCAAGCATTTATACCATTTAATATGCAGAAGGCGAGCAGTAAGGGATGGGGAAGTGGCCGTGATGCTGATGGTGCACGCAGAGGCCGTGGCCCTGGGCGCGGTGAAACTGTGCCTGCTGCCAGAGCACAAGAAACACACTCATCCACGATACCTAGCTTCATGTCCCAGTTTGCAGGGCGGCGCAGGACACCACTCTCAAAGTCAGACCAGTGCGACCAGGTGGTCAGTTGGATTGCAACAGATAATGCTTCCAGTCGGTTAAGCACCACCCTGTCTTCCACAAAGTCCAGTCTCAGTAGCCAAGAGTCTGGTCAACAGAATCCTCACCCTGATACTCCTTCCTCTCACCAAGGAGAGTCTTGGCAAACAAGTGATCCCACACTCGGATATTCCGAGAAGCTCTAGATTTGGGCTTCTCGACAAGCCCACTTGAAGAGGGACATGATGAGATATTGTGCCCTGATTCCCAAACTTTTGAGCATCCACAGTCAGAAGAAGATGATGGTGGGGACTGGCAATTAGTGTTCCACGAGGTGGATGATGATGAGAAACAGTTGCCAATAAGTCAGTGGCAATTAGTGTCTCAAGAGGTTGATGATGAGGATGAGACGCAGTTGTCAATAACTGAGGTTGTTGTTAGGTCAACAAAGCAGGAGGATGAGCAGAGTGAGGAAGTGGAAGAGGAGGTGGTGGACGATAAAGTCACTGACCCAACCTGGGAAAGTGGCAAGCCGAGCGAGGACAGCAGTACAGAGGGGGAGGGATCCGCAGCACCGCAACAGGCTGTAAGAGGCAGTAGGGTGGCAAAAGGAAGAAGGCGGGCCACACCAAACAGGCCCACAAATGTTGCCCGGAGCACCCCCTTGCTGCAATCTCCCTTGCCAAGGGGTAGGTGTTCCGTAGTCTGGTAATTTTTTTAGGAAAGTGCGGACGATAAAAGAATTGTCATTTGCAACCTGTGCCGTACCAAAATGAGCAGGGACGTGAACACTAGCAACCTCACCACCACTAGCATGATTCGCCACATGGCATTAACGCACCCTAATAGGTGGACCGAACGCCTGGGTCCACAATCAGTGTCTGCGGGTCACACCACTGCCTCCTCTTCCCCTGGGTTACGTGCTGGCCAAAGCCCTATCCAAGATGCAGGCCCGGATGCCTCCCGCCCTGCACCTGAACCTGTGCAAGCACCATCAGCTAGCACATCAACTTCTGTGTCCCAGTGCAGCGTACAGATGTCCATACCCCAGGCCTTTGAACGAAAGTGCAAATACCCAGCCACCCACCCACAGGCCATAACACTAAATGCGCACCTTTCCAAATTGTTAGCCTTGTAAATGTTGCCATTTAGGCTTGTGGACACTGAGGCTTTCCACAGCCTGATGGCGGTGGCCGTCCCACGTTAATCTGTCCCCAGCCGCCAATATTATATACAGTGTGCCGTCCCAGCCTTACACCAGCATGTGTCACGTAACATCACCCGTGCCCTGACCAACGTAGTTATTGGGAAGGTCCTCTTAACGACTGACACATGGACAAGTGCTTTTGGCCAGGGATGCTACATTTCACTGACGGCACACTGGGTGAACGTTGTGGAGGCCGGGAGCGAGTCTTACCCTGGGATGGCACAGTTGCTACTGACGCAAAGAATTGCGGGCTCTACTTCCATCAGGGTTTCAGCCAGCACCTACATTAGTGGCTGCAACTCCCTCTTCTCCTCCTCCACTTCCACTTGTGATTTATCATCTTGCAGCACAAGTCAGACATCAGTCAGTAGCTGGAAGCAGTGTAGCACTCCAGTGGGGAAGCGGCAACAGGCCATGCTTAAACTGATCTGCTTAGGTGACAAACAGCACACCACCGCAGAGCTGTGGCAGGGAATAAGGGACCAGACTGAGCTGTGGCTCTCGCCACTCAACCTACAACCAGGCATGGTTGTGTCTGATAATGGCCGTAACTCGGTGGCGGCTTTGGAGCTCGGCAAGCTCACACACATACCATGCCTAGCCCACATGTTCAACCTAGTTGAGTGGTTGAGCGGTTTCTCAAAACCTACCCCAATTTGCCTGAGCTACTGGTGAAGGTGCACATTTCCACAAGTCATCGACAGCTTCCACCGGTCTCGCAACGCTGCAGCAGCGCTTGCAATTGCCAGTTCACCACTGTTATGCGACGTGGGCACTCGCTGGAACTCCACGCTCCACATGTTGGCCACGCTTTGTGAACAGCAGAGGGCAGAAGTGGAATACCAGCTGCAAGATGGTCGTCACCTTTCCAGTAATCTTCCGCTCTTCACAAGCGACGAGTGGGCATGGATGTCTGACCTCTTTAAGGTTTTAAGAAACTTTGAGGAATCAACACAGATGCTGAGCGGCGATAACGCTATTATCAGCGTCACCATCCCACTTCAGTGTATACTCAAACGCTCGCTGCTCACAATGAAGGTGGACGCTTTGCATGTGAAAGAGGTGGAAATGGGGGAAGACAGTACACAGATTAATAGCCAGACCACCCTCAGTTCGTCTTTTCAGCGCAAATTGGATGATGAGGAGGAGGAGTTGCCTCAGCTACAGAGGGTAGTACCCATGGAAGTTTTATTCCATCTGTTCAGTGTGGATGGGTAGAAGAGGAGGAAGAGGATGAGGAGATTGAGAGTCATCCTGCTGATGACGACAGCGAAGTCTTGTCTGTTGGGACTCTGGCACACATGGCTGACTTTATGTTAGGCTGCCTTTCCTGTGACCCTTGCGTTGTATGCATTTTGGCCAACACCAATTACTGGTTGTTCACCCTTCTCGACCCCCGCTACAAAGAAAACTTCTCATCTCTCATTCCTGTGGTGGAGAGGACGAGCAAAATGGTGCAATACCAGAAGGTCCTTTTGGAAAAATTGCTCCAAAGATTTCCAGCTGACAACGCTGGCTGCAGAGTACATAGTTCCTTGGCCAACTGAGGAGGGGAGACGAGGGGAACACACAGCAGTTCCAACACAGACAGGGCAACACTCTCCAAAGCCTGGGACAGTTTTATGACACCCGCCAGCACCCTCAACCTTATGCGCGGCCTAGTGTCACAAGGAGGAAAAAAATTTGGAAGATGGTGAAGAAATACATAACAGACCGCGTCAGAGTCCTCAAGGATCCCTTAGTGCCTTACAACTATTGGATGTCCAAGCTGGACACGTGGCACAAACTTGCGCTCTACGGCTTGCAGGTGCTGGCCTGCCCTGCCGCCAGCGTTTTGTCAGAGCGGGTATTTAGTGCTGCTGGGGGCATAATAACTGATAAGCGCATCCGACTGTCAACTGAAAATGCTGACAGGTTGACTCTTATAAAAAATGAACAAGGCCTGGATTGCCCCTGACTTCTCTACTCCACCAGAGGAAAGCGGCTGAACATAAAGGCACTTTAAATGTGACTTTTATGGTGTATTGAATACACTGCATTCCCATGCACTCCTTCCACCACAAACAAGGGTATATGGTTCAATCTTCCTTTTCTCATCCTCCGCCTCCTCCATCATATCAACATGCTTATTAGGCTGCCCTTGCTCCTAATGTTTTAGAGGGTCAGCTCAGCAGCAGGCCCTCAACCATAATGTTTTAGAGGGTCACCGCAGGCCCTCGCCCATAATGTTTTTGAGGGTCACCAGCAGGCCCTCACCCATAATGTTTTATATGGTCACCAGCAGGCCCTCGCCCATAATGTTTTTGAGGGTCACCAGCAGGCCCTTACCCATAATGTTTTTGAGGGTCACCAGCAGGCCCTTGTTCTTAATGTTTTTGAGGGTCACCAGCAGGCCCTTGTTCTTAATGTTTTAGAGGGTCACCAGCAGGCCCTCGTCCATAATGTTTTTGAGGCTCACCAGCAGGCCCTCGCCTATAATGTTTTTGATGGTCACAAGCAGGCCCTCCCCTCTAATGTTTTAGAGCGTCAGCTCAGCAGTAGACCCTCATCCATAATGTTTTAGAGGGTCAGATCAGCAGGCCATCAATGATAATTTTTTTAAGGCTGTGTATGATGCCCTCCTTTATGTGTAACAAAGGGTGTATTGGAATGCCGATTCTTTGTAATTTTTGCCAGCCCTTTCCCTTAGTGCATAGGCTTTATGAGTGTAGGAGTCCCACTACCTGAACAATTGTACCACAATGTGAATGAGGCCCTCCTTTATGTGAATGAGGCCCTCCTTTATTTAGATTGTATTGGAGTGCCTCTTCCTTGTAATTTTTGGCAGAACTTGCACTTTATATACAAGTAAATATACAGGAAAGAATGTTTCCTAACAATTTTTCCTCTAAAATCGATTTTATCTTCGGTTAGGTGCGTATTATTGTCAGTCTGTAAAAGTGGCGTACTCCTCGGACAACATCGTTCCCAGCAGCGACCTGGGAGTCCAAGATGCATCCAGACACCCCCCCCCCCCCCCACCCGATACTGTTCCCGAACAATTTCGGTGGTGTTTCCATAAATTTTTGTCCTTTTCCTGTGAACCAGACACCCTCCCCTCTGTAGAGCAGGGGGTGCCTGGTTAAATGCTCGGGTTCTCCCATTGACTTCCATTGTGCTACCGAGCATCCCGAGGTGTTCTACTTGAGCACCCGAGCACTTTGGTGCTCGACCAACACTAGTTCTGAATAATCGGGCAGGTCCATATCATATGAATGAAGTCGGCTTGTTCACTTTGACACTTGGGACACCTGTAATCCAGGTCCTTATATATCCCAGAAAGCTGGAGTGGGGGATAATATAAACGATGAACTATTTTAAATTGAGTGAACCTAAAATTACCAGATATTATTGCTCGTTTTATGTTTTTGCAAATATCCCCCCAGTTGATTGCACAATCATTCCCAATCTCTAATTCCCATTTAATCTCACTCCTAAATTTTATCACCTTAGCTAAACCTTTCTGAATTCTTTTATATATTTGTGCCGCAGTGACTCTCATATCTATACAATTATAACAAAAGTTGGTGAAATTATGTTCTTCAATCATAAAATAATTCCTGTTCTTTGGGCTTGCAAAAGCGTGTTTTAATTGTATATATCTATACTTAACTAAAGTGTCTAACTTTAATTTAGGGCATAATTTCTCAAGAGGTCTAATGCGTCCTGCTGTGACCAACTGTGAAACCCGAACTAATCCCTTTTTTCCCAAAAAGCATAATCACTTAATATTATAAACTCCCTTAAATGAAGATTCTGCCATAGTGGAGTGAATTGAAGAGCGTGTGAAATACCAAGAACTTTTTTTTATTTTGTTCCATACCAGCTGTAACGTTCTGCTTATAGGGCATTGTTTCCCCTGGTTACCAAAATATCCCGTTTCTAATATACTTATTATATAACATTGTGAGCCCCTAAACTGCTTTATGAAGTATTGCACAAGGGTGTCCTCTCCTGGCCCAAGGCACCATTGGATTTGTGTAGCCATAAAATAACCCTGAAAGTAGGGTAAGGAGATTCCCCCCTCCTCTTCTGCAAGCCAGAGATATCTCTGCTTAATCCAAACTCTCTTTCTTCCCCGTATCAGATCGTTAATTAGACTTTCCAATTGGTTAAAGAAATGTTCCTCGATCCAGATTGGGCATGCTGTAAGGGTATATAAAATTTGCGGGAGTAGGACCATTTCTATTAGGGCAATTCTCTCTGTTTGACTCAATGTAAGCTTCTGCCATACTCTGATTTTACCTTTGAGTTTACCGAGCAGTGGGATTAAATGTAACTTATCGAAGTCCTGTAATACCCCGCTAATCTTTACGACCAGATACTCCAGCTGGTCTGTGGGGTTCAACACGCTAAAATTTACCACTTCACTAGCCAACCGTCGCTTCAAAGGAAGCAATACCAGTTGATTTCAAATGGAGCCAAATTCATTGATTACCTTCACAACATACGGTATGGCTGCCCATCCAGCTTTTGAGAATATAAGGACATTGTCTGCGTACAGACTTATTTTATCATGTAATCTCCGTCCCCCCGAATCCCATGATATTCTCATCTTGTCTTATTTTGCAAGCTAGAGGTTCTAAGAAAACCGCGAAGAGTAGGGGAGAAAGAGGGAAGTCCTGTCTAGTACCCCCGTGTAACTCAAAAGGGTCAGACCATACCCCATCAATGCTGATTCTTGCCAGTGGACGACTGTAGAGTAGTTGTACCCGTTTAATAAAATGATGTCCCAAGTTCATCTTGGCCATGATCTTCCAGAGGTAGTTCCACTCCACCCTGTCAAATGCTTTAGCAGCATCTAAAGTCAGGATGGAGCGGTCCTCCCCCACCTGGATATTAACCATGGCTCTTCGAATATCAGTTTGAGCATGCCGTTTAGGGATGAACCCAGTTTGATCTGGGTGGATCCATTTATTTATCGCCTTGCAAGTATTTTCGCACAGATTTAAAAGTCTGTATTTAATAGTGATATTGGCCGATATGATCTCCTTTTCATTCTTGCCTTTTTTCGGAATAAGGGTAATAATAATAGCTTGGGGCTGCCCGATTCCCCAGAGTCATTCAGAACTTGAAGTAGATAGGGAAGAAGAGTCTCCTCGTAGCTTCCATAGATCTCAAAGGGGAGTCCGTCAGAACCGGGAGACGAGTTCCCACGGATGGATTTCATAGCTTCGTGTAACTCTTTCAGTTGTATTGGCGCATTCAATAAGGCGCTTTCCTTCTCCGTTAATACGGGGATATCGATTTTAAATGATAAAGGAATCAAAGCCTTCCTCATTCCCTTTTAGACCAGATTTGTATAGCGTTGAGAAGTAATTAACAAACTCCCGTTTAATTTCCTCTGGATCAGTTATTATGTCACCGTTTTTCGATCTAATGCATTTGACTTTATTATTGCCTTTTTGATTTTGGATTATAGATGCCAACAGTCGTCCGGGTTTTCCGGACTCACAGAAATATCTCTGGCCAGAGAAAAAAACCTGTGCTGAGCTTTTGCAAATTAAATATTTTCTATACTCCTCATTTGCTTTGGTTAATTGCTGTTGGATTTCTGTATTTATTTTTTTGACTAATTTCTTTCTCGACTGCCCCGACCCTCTCCTCAAGTTGCGAATATAGCTTTAGTTTTGTTTATTTTACTCATATATACTCCCCGTATTAAATGCCTTTAATGCATCCCATACGAAGTGAATATGGATTGAATTGATATTGTATTTCCAAAACTCTCTGATCTCATTACCTATATTTTCTTGCTTCTTGATCAGGCTTATCCAATGTGGGTTAAGCCTAAATCTCCGGATCTTCCGTACTGGATCCCTGTCTTTAACTACGAGCAAGATGAGAGAGTGATCTGATATACTATGGAGTTCATACTTCATTCGGAGTACCATATCAATAAAGTCAGGGCTTGTCAGTGCGATATCAATCCGTGACATTGCTTTGTATGGGCGGCTTTAAACATGGCTGACTTCAATGTTGGTCTGTCAATGGTCAGCTAAAACGATCATTGGTAAAATTCACCAGACAATGATTTTGATGGAAATCATCTGTTTTGAAAATTTTTGACTAATGTGAATAGCTTTAAAGAGCACCTGTCAGCAGGATCAACCATATTGCCTGGTAGAGTTGATCCTGCTGTTTAAAATGATACATGTCTTGTGAAAATCGGTTGTAGTGTTCCCAAGAAAAAATACTTTTTATGCATATTTGGGCATCAGTGCAGAAAGGGGCGGGGCTTGGCCCCTTGGTCCACTCCACCTACTGAGCTTTCCAGTGCCGGCCCCTCCCCTCAGTCCACTGAAGCTCTCCTTCGCATGAAGAATAAAACTCTTATTTCTCGGGAACGCTGCAACCGATTTTCACAAGACAGGTATCATTTTAATCATCAGGATTGATTCTACCTTGTAGTATTCTGGGTTTAATAAGGTTGATCCTGCTGATAAGTGCCCTTTTAGTCTACAGGAGACATGGAAAAAGCCAAGAACTTTAGTTTCCATTATTTAGGGACAAGCATTGTGGAGGATTGGACAGAGGACTGGGGTCTGCAATTTTAGCAGCCAGTTAGGATCCCAGTGGTAGTGTCCCGTGGACAGAAAATATTTTTTAGTAAATGGAATACCCCTTTTAGTAGCCATACTATTTCAGAAGGAGTTGATAACTCAAGGACTTTAGAGCTATAGTCCGACATGCGAATGCTCATTCCTTGCAGCCCAGACTTCCTGAATAAGCAACTTCATGTCTAACATTCTGCAGACGTTTACACGGTGCATTCACTAGGATCTCGTAGTAAGATTTATACATTTTTTCTCCATTGCGTACTGCTACATAACCTAGCAACAAAGCCTGAAAATTCATTTACGAGACTTGCCAAATCAAAACCAGACCTCAACAGGCAAAACAATGCTGATCTTCTACAGCTCTGCAAACCAAGAGGACATGAAACGAGCGTGCTCTGTGACTACACGTGACAGTCTGCTCCATCCTAACTGCTTTACTGGCCTGGTCATTAGTAGAAGTTTGATATTATTCTAAGTGATTTTAAGAGAGAATTATGCAAAGTATCAAAAAGTGATCTACATTGTTTTTCCTGCGGATTGTGAAGCACATTCCCAGAAACTCTATGGGAATCCCACATACTCATCTAATCACCGAACAGTCTGCTCAGTGACACGAGTGCAGAACCTCTGTAAAGTTTCATGCTAAGCCCAATAAGTAGAGTAATCAATGTTAAAAAGAGCACTAGTCATGTTTATTGGCCACTAACGCAGGAGAAAATACAGTAAATTAGTACTGTTTAGTGTTCAAATAACTGCATTAAAGGAAATCTGTCACAACACAGCTTCATATAAAATCATCTTGCATGCCAGATGTGTGCCTTTCAATACATTCGAATGATGTTTGTCTTATTTTCATCAATGGCCCCATAGTGGAGAAATAAGGCTTTTTATTTTATGTTAATTAGCCCCTGGGAGCAACAGGGGTGGTGTCGTAGTACCTGCCTGCACCCAACGCTCGACTCCTTTTCATGCGAGGTTGTACCTCCACCACTTTGAGCTAGGCAGTGAACACGTAACCATCCCTGACCCTGAAGTCTTACGATTACGCTTTCACTTCACTGTCCAGTGCTTGCAATACAGAAGCTAGGCAGCGATAATAATGCTTCCTATGTTCAAGAATATAACTACTATAATACTGCCTCCTATGTTCAAAAATATATCTAATATAATACTGCCTCCTATGTACAAGAATATAACTACTATAATACTGCCTCCTATGTACAAGAATATAACTACTATAATACTGCTCCTATGTACAAGAATATAACTTCTATAATACTGCCTCCTATGTTCAAGAATATATCTAATATAATACTGCCTCCTATGTACAAGAATATAACTACTATAATACTGCCTCCTATGTACAAGAATATAACTACTATAATACTGCCTCCTATGTACAAGAATATAACTACTATAATACTGCTCCTATGTACAGGAATATAACTACTATGATACTGCTCCTATGTACAAGAATATAACTACTGTAATACTGCCTCCTATGTACAAGATCATAACTACTATAATACTGCTCCTATGTACAAGAATATAACTACTATAATACTGCTCCTATGTACAAGAATATAACTACCATAATACTGCTCCTATGTTCAAGAATATAACTACTATAATACTGCCTCCTATGTTCAAAAATATATCTAATATAATACTGCCTCCTATGTACAAGAATATAACTACTATAATACTGCCTCCTATGTACAAGAATATAACTACTATAATACTGCTCCTATGTACAAGAATATAACTTCTATAATACTGCCTCCTATGTTCAAGAATATATCTAATATAATACTGCCTCCTATGTACAAGAATATAACTACTATAATACTGCCTCCTATGTACAAGAATATAACTACTATAATACTGCCTCCTATGTACAAGAATATAACTACTATAATACTGCTCCTATGTACAGGAATATAACTACTATGATACTGCTCCTATGTACAAGAATATAACTACTGTAATACTGCCTCCTATGTACAAGATAATAACTACTATAATACTGCTCCTATGTACAAGAATATAACTACTATAATACTGCTCCTATGTACAAGAATATAACTACCATAATACTGCTCCTATGTACAAGAATATAACTACTATAATACTGCTCCTATGTACAAGAATATAACTACTATAATACTTCTCCTATGTACAAGAATATAACTACTATAATACTGCTCCTATGTACAAGAATATAACTACTATAATACTGCTCCTATGTACAAGAATAGAACTACTATAATACTGCCTCCTATGTACAAGAATATAACTACTATAATACTGCCTCCTATGTACAAGAATATAACTACTATAATACTGCCTCCTATGTACAAGAATATAACTACTATAATACTGCTCCTATGTACAAGAATATAACTACTATAATACTGCTCCTATGTACAAGAATAGAACTACTATAATACTGCCTCCTATGTACAAGAATAGAACTACTATAATACTGCCTCCTATGTACAAGAATATAACTACTATAATACTGCCTCCTATGTACAAGAATATAACTACTATAATACTGCCTCCTATGTACAAGAATATAACTACTATAATACTGCTCCTATGTACAAGAATATAACTACTATAATACTGCTCCTATGTACAAGAATAGAACTACTATAATACTGCCTCCTATGTACAAGAATATAACTACTATAATACTGCCTCCTATGTACAAGAATATAACTACTATAATACTGCCTCCTATGTACAAGAATATAACTACTATAATACTGCTCCTATGTACAAGAATATAACTTCTATAATACTGCCTCCTATGTTCAAGAATATATCTAATATAATACTGCCTCCTATGTACAAGAATATAACTACTATAATACTGCCTCCTATGTACAAGAATATAACTACTATAATACTGCCTCCTATGTACAAGAATATAACTACTATAATACTGCTCCTATGTACAGGAATATAACTACTATAATACTGCTCCTATGTACAAGAATATAACTACTATGATACTGCTCCTATGTACAAGAATATAACTACTGTAATACTGCCTCCTATGTACAAGAATATAACTACTATAATACTGCTCCTATGTACAAGAATATAACTACTATAATACTGCTCCTATGTACAAGAATATAACTTCTATAATACTGCCTCCTATGTTCAAGAATATATCTAATATAATACTGCTCCTATGTACAAGAATATAACTACTATAATACTGCCTCCTATGTACAAGAATATAACTACTATAATACTGCCTCCTATGTACAAGAATATAACTACTATAATACTGCTCCTATGTACAAGAATATAACTACTATAATACTGCTCCTATGTACAAGAATATAACTACTATAATACTGCTCCTATGTACAGGAATATAACTACTATAATACTGCCTTCTATGTACAAGAATATAACTACTATAATACTGCCTTTTATGTACAAGAATATAACTGCTAAAACACTGCTCCTATGTACAAGAATATAACTGCTATAATACTGCTCCTATGTACAAGAATATAACTACTATAATACTGCTCCTATGTACAAGAATATAACTACTATAATACTGCTCCTATGTACAAGAATATAACTACTATAATACTGCTCCTATGTACAGGAATATAACTACTATAATACTGCTCCTATGTACAAGAATATAACTACTATAATACTGCTCCTATGTACAGAAATATAACTGTTATAACACTTCCCTGTTAATTTAAAAAAAACTTCTCGTAGATCCTATCGGCTTATGCAGATTGAACTCATAAGACGGTTTTATTGCGGTTTGTGTTGTGCGCATTGTATTTTGTGTTGCCTGAATATACCGTAATATGTATAGTATATTATATCACTAGAGGAGATGTAGAAGAGAAAACTAAGGATTTCCCCTGTTGCCTCCTTTTTCTGTTAGGTAGGTACCACAGATACTCATAAAGGAGGCTGAGCTATAAGGAACAAGGGGCCCCTATTCTGCATTTGCACCAGGGCCCTCTGTGGACTTCCCTGATTACTACATCGGCACTAAAGTCATAAAAGAGCCAGTGTCTGCCTAGTACTAGTCCTGGAATAGTCCAGTACCCCGTTGCGCAGAGTTACACACGTCTCCACCTAGAAAACTAATTTTCAGGCTAAGAATACCCCTGAGTATGAATAGCTGCTCTGTGTGTGCAGTGTTTGCGCAGGCCGGGGATGCACGCTGCAGAGAGGAACACACCTACTACACCAGCGAGCACTCCCTCTTCCTGGCACTACTGTATATCAGTGCAGCACACTCGCAGGGTCCCAGCACACTGCGCTGCAGCTGCTCCAGAAGTTCCTTCTCTTTGTTCTTGCTGCATCCACCATGGTCCTCTATCACAAGGAGTTCGCCGATGCCGGCCAGAAGTCCGGTCTCCAGATCTGGAGAATTGAGAAAATGGACCTGGTCCCTGTCCCGGAAAGTCTACACGGTAACTTCTACGTGGGAGACGCTTATATCATTCTCCATACCATACTGAAGAGCAACAGCAAATATTACGACCTGCACTACTGGCTCGGTAAGTTTTGCCTTGACTTCGCACAGTCAACGTGTCTATTGAGTGCTTCGTTTGACAGATGTAGCAGAGCCGAATTTGTCGTATACCTCTCTGAGGTTGCTTCGCGATAGCTCTCTGAGATAGGATAATGCAGAAGGTTTACCCAGAGTGACATCTAGTAGGGACATAGCACTAGCGAATTACGCTAAGTGACAAACTCAGCTCTGCTACCTCAGCGGGCTTAAAACAATCAGCGGCTGAGAGGGAGAGGTGTGGGCGATGATGATAATCACTTTATCATAGAGGCATGTCATAACTGGAGAGATGGTATAATGAGCTTCACTCCAAGAAATTATCGCGCAGTGCAGAGACGTGTTTGTTGTGCTGCACCAGCATCATCCCTGGAGAATGCAAAGTTATAGCTTTTATTAGCGCGCGGTTATTACATTTCAGCCTGTTATTTCCCAGAGTGATATTATCATCAGCATCGGTTATAGAAAGATGGCGTGAGACAATGGGGACCATGATGTACTTCCCTGCTATGTCTTAAAGGGGTTGTCCTAGATTAGAAACAGCGCCACATCGGCCCATGGGTTGCATCGGGTATTGCACTCCGTGAGCTGCAATACCGCCCCCAACCTGTGGACAGGTGTGTCGCTGTTTTAGAATGCTGCACAACCCCTTTAAAGGGGAAAGCCCCTCCGGGGGTCCGGGTACCCCATTAGCTTAAAACACCCTAATAGGACATAGGAAAAGGTCATTTTTGGACATGGTCCATGTTCAAGACATTTCTATTGTGGGGGAAGCGAGATGACAACCCTATGGGAGCCTCAGAATGGTGTTGTCACTATTTATGGTGCAGATGTGACATTTCTCCTCTGGTTTCACCCGCTGGCAATGGGAGCAAGTGACAAGTGACAATGAGGCTGGAAAGATCTTCCGCGTAATAGGCGCCAAAATCTGCATGAACATTCCACCGTCTGAACATACCCAAAGCGGAAAAACTCCCTGGGGGGGGGGGGGGACCCCCTGTTACTTTCTGTAACAACCCCTTTAACTGTCCTGTCCTTCTTCACTATTGCAGAGGTCCTAGAAGCTGAGATATGTGGTGCTGCAGGTTTCCCCCTCTGGGCTGCCTCTTCTCCTGTCCCATGCCACCTGTCACCTGCTAAAGTAAATCACTAGTGACCACAGCGCCCCCCACAGGGCACAAGCAGATCTATAATGTGAGGACTTCAAACAGCTCCCTAGATCTCAGCTTCCTGGGTTTCTATGACTGTATTTGCAAAGCCTAAAGTGTGCATCATACATACATCTGAGGATGAGACCTCGCTAACTGGTGCACAGGACGTGAGATTTGGGTAGCGAGGCGGGCACCATGCCAAGAAGATAATTCCTTAAAAGACTTGTGGCCAAGAGAGTCCATTGTAGTCATTAATAGAAGACTTTCTTAAAGGAACGGCACAAATAAATCTCTCAGCATCAGCAGTATCATCAGCTGTATACAGAGATGTCAGGGGTAGCTGTATACAGTGACATCAGGGGTAGCTGTATACAGTGATATCAGGGGTAGCTGTATACAGAGATGTCAGGGTTAGCTGTATACAGAGATGTCAGGGATAGCTGTATACAGAGATGTCAGGGGTAGCTGTATACAGGGACGTCAGGGGTAGCTGTATACAGAGATGTCAGGGGTAGCTGTATACAGTGACATCAGGGGTAGCTGTATACAGTGATGTCAGGGATAGCTGTATACAGTGATGTCAGGGATAGCTGTATACAGAGATGTCAGGGGTAGCTGTATACAGTAACATCATAGATAGCTGTATACAGAGATGTCAGGGGTAGCTGTATACAGAGATGTCAGGGATAGCTGTATACAGTGATGTCAGGGGTAGCTGTATACAGAGATGTCAGGGGTAGCTGTATACAGGGACATCATAGATAGCTGTATACAGAGATGTCAGGGGTAGCTGTATACAGAGATGTCAGGGGTAGCTGTATACAGAGATGTCAGGGGTAGCTGTATACAGGGACATCAGGGGTAGCTGTATACAGGGACGTCAGGGGTAGCTGTATACAGGGACGTCAGGGGTAGCTGTATACAGTGACGTCAGGGGTAGCTGTATGACTGAGGGCTCAGTGTAATATATACATGAGGCAGGGCTGTATGTGCACTGGATGTCATTCACATTGTGTATACACAAACATGACTCCGATAGCTGTAGACCTGCAGTGCTCTGCACCTTCTGATATAATCACAACTTGCATCCAATGGCAAACTCAGCACTGCTACAACTTGTGCATGAATGGATGTGAACGAAGAGGTAGCAGAGCTGAATTTGCGCTTGCATTGTTTGTGCACTGAAATGAAAACATTCCTGCAGAAATGAGGAGGAGAGTTAAGCGCAGTCTGGTCTGAGGGCTATATTTATATAAGGGGTCTCTATTTTATTAGGGGCTTGGATCAGGGGTCTGTATTTATTTAGGGGGTCTGGTCTGGGGTCTGTATCAATTTAGATCAGTTCTAGGGTCTGTATTAGTTTAAGGAGTTGGATCGGGGTCTGTATTTATTTAGGTGGTCTAGTCTGGGGTCAAATCAGGGTTAGTCAGGGGTCTGTACAGTATTAGCTTAGGTGGTTGGATCAGGAATCTGTATTTATTTAGGGGGACTGGTCTGGGGTCTGATCAGGGTTAGTCAGGGGTTTGTAATGGTTTAGGGGTCTATATTAGTTTAGGGGGTCTGGTCAGGTGTCTGTATTAGTTTAGGGGATTTGATCAGGGGTCTGTATTTATTCAGAGGGTCTGGTGTGGAGTGTGATCATCATTAGTCAGGTGTCTGTATTAGTTTAGGGGGTTTGATCAGGGTCTGTATTTATTCAGAGGGTCTGGTCAAGGGTCTGTATTTATTCAGAGGGTCTGGTCAAGGGTCTGTATTAGTTTAGGGGATTTGATCAGGGGTCTGTATTTATTCAGAGGGTCTGGTGTGGAGTGTGATCATCATTAGTCAGGTGTCTGTATTAGTTTAGGGGGTTTGATCAGGGTCTGTATTTATTCAGAGGGTCTGGTCAAGGGTCTGTATTTATTCAGAGGGTCTGGTCAAGGGTCTGTATTAGTTTATGGGGTCTTGTCAGGGGTCTGTATTAGTTTATGGGGTCTTGTCAGGGGTCTGTATTAGTTTAGGGGGTTGGATCGGTGGTCTGTATTTTTTTCAGAGGGTCTGGTATGGGGTCTGATCAGGGTTAGTCAGGGGTCTGTATTAGTTTAGGGGGTTTGGTCTGGAGTCTATATTTATTTCAGGGGGTTGATCAGGGGTCTGTATTTATTTCAGGGGTTTGGTCAGGGGTCTGTATTAGTTTAGGGGGTCTGATCAGGGGTCGGTATTAGTTTAGGGGGTCTGATCAGGGGTCTGTATTAGTTTAGGGGGTCTGGTCAGGGGTCTGTATTAGTTTATGGGGTCTGGTCAGGGGTCTGTATTAGTTTATGGGGTCTGGTAAGGGGTCTGTATTAGTTTAGGGGGTTGGATCGGTGGTCTATATTTATTCAGAGGGTCTGGTCTGGGGTCTGATCAGGGTTAGTCTGGAGGGAGTCTGTATTAGTTGAAGAAGTCTGGTCTGGGGTCTATATTAGTTTACAGGGTTTGGTGTGGGGTCTATATTTATTTCAAGGGGTTGATCAGGGGTCTGTTCTTATTTTAGGGGTCTGGTCAGGGGTCTCTATTAGTTTATGGGTCTGGAAAGGGGTCTGTAATAGTTTAGGGGGTTGGATCGGTGGTCTGTATTTATTCAGAGGCTCTGGTCTGGGGTCTGATCAGGGTTAGTCTGGAGGGAGTCTGTATTAGTTTAGGGGGTTGGATCAGGAGTCTCTATTTATTTAGAGGGTCTGGGGTCTGATCAGGGTTAGTCAGGGGTTTGTATTAGTTGAAGAAGTCTGGTCTGGGGTCTATATTAGTTTAGAGGGTTTGTTGTGGGGTCTATATTTATTTCAGGGAGTTGGTCAGGGGTCTGTATTAGCTTATGGGGTTTTAGTCTGGAGTCTGTATTAGTTGACGGAGTCTGGTCTGGGGTCTATATTTGTTTCATGGGCCTGTACTTTGGGTTGTGATGCCTGGAGTCATATACATTTCTTGTAATTCCCTTGCCATAGACTGGGGGTGTGCCCTATATAATGGGTGGAGCATATAGTAAACTTTTTGCCTAATACGGGACAATTCTGCATATCCCCGATGTGTGGTTGTCTAGGCCAGTACGTTTTAGTATTTCGTCATACGTTGCATGTACTCTACTATGTCTACATTGGATGTCCCAGGGCTTGTGTGGTTGTGGTTTTTCTATTCTTGCTGTAATAAAACTTCCTCTTATACAAGATAGAGGAACTGGAATTGTGACCCGAGCCTTATCTGGCGCTAGTAATTTGTAGCTATCAACAGCACCATTTGCTTTGAATTTTTGAATTTTGACCCCTGGACTTTCACGCTGCAGTGGAGCACAGTCTGGAGCCTGTGGATAAGCAGATGCAGGGATATCACCATGCTACATACAATACATTCTACAGCTACAATGTATCAAACAACTGTGCAGCCATATAGCGCTCAAAACACAACACATCGCCCAGATACCACCACCACCACCACCACAGAGGCCCTCCGTGGGTCACATTCTAGATATTTGCTGATGCTGGTTTTAATCAGGGGTTGTCGCCCACACATTGTAGTGACCTACAGCATCACATCAGAAATAAACTACCGTAATAGAACTACGACGATGATCATGTGATGTATGAATAATGCAAACCGTGTGTGTGGAAACCGTGACATCGATGTCACACGTGATGTCCAAACAACCCGTGTAACTGAATGGACAGAAGCCAAGACGCCGATACTTTATCAGTCGGCAGCAGGTGGTTTACTACTGTCATTGACGAGTGCACTACTAGGCGAGACGATACCACACTGCGATGGGATAGGAATCCATTTTGCAGGGAGTGGAATTAATAGAATTTGGTTTTGTGGCCCTTGTTCAGAGGCAGCTGCAGTTATGAGGCGGACGGATACTTGCTGAGCCTATTCTAAGCACTATGTGACGCTATTATTTATGCACTGCATAGCTCTGTTATTTGGTGACTACATGGGGATGTATTTCGGCACTCTCTGATGATACTCTTTCGGTATTATTTTTGGTGCTGTATAGCTCAGTTATTTGGTTACTATATGATGGTATATTGTTGTTTGGGCACTAGATAAAGGTATATTGTTTGGGCACTAGATAAAGGTATATTGTTTGGGCACTACGTGGTGCTATTATTTAAAGGGGTCACCTCTCCTGACTTGTCAGTTTCATCAACTACTTACTTTCCCCACGTAACAACCATTTCTATGACTCTATGTTGGGCCATTCCCCAATTACTCCTCCGACAAATTTTTTACGTTTTTTTTTGTCCAAAATGAACTTTATATATTAAAGGAGTTCTTCTCCACTTTGGAAATCTGCAGTATAAACTGAACTACGCAGCAATAATCTGATCACAAAGTGCCCCCCTGCTGGGACCCCAGCGATCTCCTGCAGTCTGTAGAGGGAAACCTGGTGGTCAGTGTTCAATTATCTGCAGCGCCTCCACAGGGGAAATTCATTATTACACATGGTCCTTTCATATCAATGGATGTTCTGCATAATGCAGGACAGGACGGGTCCTCCAGAGCGAGAGACGCTCCTTGTAACCGCTCTCAGCTCCCAAAGATAAGGATCCCATTCAGAGGACCACCTTCTATTACCCCGGAATTCCCTAATAGGGTGTATGAAAATGGGATTTTTAAAGTGGGCCACCCATTAAGGCTAAGTTCACACATCAGTTATTTCCATCAGTTATTGTGAGCCAAAATCAGTAGCGAGATCAGGTATAAAGGTAAAATGTCCTCCTCTCCTGTGTTTTTGACCCGCACTTGGTTTTGGCTCCTAATAACTGATGGAAATAACTGAAGTGTGAACTCAGCCTAAGGCCTCCTGCACACGACCGTATGGCTTTTTCAGTGTTTTGCGGTCCGTTATTCACGGATCCGTTGTTCCGTTTTTTGTTTCCGTTGTGTTTTCGTTTTTCCGTTCCGTTTTTCCATATGGCATATACAGTATACAGTAATTACATAGATAAAATTGGGCTGGGCATAACATTTTCAATAGATGGTTCCGCAAAAAATGGAATGGAAACAAAGACATACGGATGCATTTCCGTATGTGTTCCGTTTTTGTGCGGACCCATTGACTTGAATGGAGCCACGGAACGTGATTTGCTGGCAATAATAGGACATGTTCTATCTTTAAATGGAACGGAAAAACGGTAATAAGGAAACGGAATGCATACGGAGTACATTCCGTTTATTTTGCGAAACCATTGAAATGAATGGTTCCGTATACGGACCGTATACGGAACGCAAAAAACGGCCAGTAAACGGGGAAAAAAACCTGTCGTGTGCAGGAGGCCTAAGTTAGGGCACTTTCACACTTGCGGCAGAGGATTCCGGCAGGCATTTCCGTCGCCGGAACTGCCTGCCGGATCCAGCAATCTGGACGCAAACTGATGGCATTTGTCAGACGGATCCGTCTGACAAATGCATTGCAATACCTGATCCGTCTCTCCAGTGTCATCCGGAAAAACGGATCCAGTAATATTTTTTTTTTGCATTTTTAAAGGTCTGCGGATGCGCAGACCAGAAAGCCGCATCCGTTTTGCCGGAACACTTAATACCGGATCCGGCACTAATACACTTGAATGTAAATTAATGCCGGATCCGGTATTCCGGCAACTGATCAGTATTTTTGGCCGGAGAGAGAACTGCAGCATGCCGCGGTATTTTCTCCATCCAAAAAAACGTAAGAGGGACTGAACTGATGCATCCTGGACGGATTGCTCTCCATTCAGAATGCATTAGGATAAAACTGATCCATTTATTTCCGGTATTGAGCCCCTAGGACAGAACTCTATGCTGGGAAACAAAGTGTGAAAGTACCCTTACAAGTGACTTTGCCGTATCCCAATATTAACATGTTACATTGTATCATAACTATTAATGTAAGGACCCTTATTGCCTTCTCCATCTTAAGGGGGTCTTCTTAGGTCTATTTTAACTTTTATCCTTAAAAATATTCCAAATTTTCCTCCATAGGGAAGGAATGCTCTCAAGATGAAAGCACGTCAGCCGCCATTTTCACCGTGCAAATGGATGACTATCTTGGAGGAAAGCCCATTCAGTACAGAGAACTACAAGGCTACGAATCCAGTGTGTTTGTTGGATATTTCAAAGGAGGGATTAAGTATAAGGTACAGTGAGTTCAGCCATTCTTCTTCTCACTCTGGTCTTGGGGTTCTTACAGAGGAAGACTGCCCGATATATGTGCTACCCAATACCCAGCATCCCACCATCGATAGTCAGTGCTACCATGTATAGCGCCTCCAAGAATAGTCCTTCTGAGAGGATCGGTCACCAGACTGGGCTTTTATTGATAGGATTTGGAACCCTTAATGCAGAGAATAGTACCCCATGAATGCTCTTTGGTGGTTAGGGGCAGAGAAAGTGTTAATACCAGTATCCATAGTGGTCTAGGGCAGAGAAAGGAGTAATGCTAGCATTTATAGTGGTATAGGGCAGAAAAAAGGGTTAATTCCAGTGTCCAAAATGGCGTAGGAAATAAAAAGAGTTAATATCAGTATCCCTGGTTATCTAGGGCAGAGAAAGGGTTAATGCCAGTATCCAAAGTGGTTAGGAAAGAGAAAATAATAATATCATTATTCCTGGTGGTCTGGGGCAGAGGAAGGGTTAATTTCAGTATCCATAGTTGTCTAAGGAATAGATAGGGTTAATATAGGTATCCCTGGTGGACTAGGGCAGAGAAAGGGTTAATGTCAGTATCCAAAGTGGTTAGGAAAGAGAAAAGAATAATGTCAGTATCCCTGGTGGTCTAGGGCAGAGAAGGGGTTAATGTCAGTATCCAAAGTGGTTAGGAAAGAGAAAATAATAATGTCAGTATCCCTGGTGGTCTAGGGCAGAGAAAGGGTTAATGTCAGTATCCAAAGTGGTTAGGAAAGAGAAAAGATAAATGTCAGTATCCCTGGTGGTCTGGGGCAGAGAAAGGGTTTTTCAGTATCCATTATTGTCTAAAGAATAGATAGGGTTAATTTCAGTATCCCTAGTGGTCTAGGGCAGAGAAAGGGTTAATGTCAGTATCCATAATGATCTAGGAAATAGAAAAGCTTAATGTCAGTATCCCTGGTGGTCTAGGGCAGAGAAGGGGTTAATGTCAGTACCCATAGTGGTTTGGTATAATGTGATGACAATAAAATGCATATATGGAACCGGGAGCTAAGGAAGAAACTTTTTTTTAACTCTTTATTTATTAAATTTAGCAATTACAATACAATAAAAAAAACAAAAACCCCACTCTAATCCCCAAAGCCCTAACCTGCCCGCCTGTTCAGAACTGTTTATAAAAAACAATATAAAACAATAGTATGAAATGTGGACGTAAACTGTGGAGTATTTCAGCGGCGGTCTCTACGTGTTTCACAGCGTCCTTACTGGTCACCTGGAAGCATAACAGAGCTCGGGCAAGAAGAGATGCTCTACAGAGGACTATGTCCAAAATAGTTCTAAAATGTGTATAACAGTGAAGCTATCTACAAATAGTGAAAGGAACTCGTCTAACACTTTGTGAATGAAATGTATAGATCAGGCTGCTTTCACACTGGCGTTTTGGTTTCCGTTTGCGAGATCCGTTCAGGGCTCTCACACGCGGTCCAAAACGGATCAGTTTTGCCCTAATGCATTCTGAATGGAAAAGGATCCGCTCAGAAGGCATCAGTTTGCCTCCGATCAGTCTCCCTCCGATTAGTCACCATTCCGCTCTGGAGGCCGCCTGCAGCGTTTTGTTGTCCGCTTGACGAAGTGGAGCCAAACGGTTCCGTCCTGGCACACAATGTAAGTCAATGGGGATGGATCCGTTTTCTCTGCCACAATAGAAAACGGATCCGTCTCCCATTGACTTTCAATGGAGTTCATGACGGGTCCATCTTGGCAATGTTACAGATAATACAACCGGAGCCGTTCATGACGGATGCATGTGGTTGTATTATTGTAATGGATCCGTTTTTGCAGATCCATGACGGATCCGCCCAAAACACGAGTGTGAAAGTAGCCTAAGTTACAACATGGAAGACAAGAAGTGATAAAGGGATAGGGTGTGAAACAACCTACTGTTCAGATGGGTCTGTGTGTTAAATGATGTGAACAAAACCAGAAAATGTTCCCCCAAAAAGAGGATCACTGTAAGCTGATGAGAGAAGGCGTCCACGGATCCTCTACTATTAATACAGAAAATCAAAAGAAAAGAATTAGAAGGTAAAAACAATGAATAAGCAGTGATATAAAAATGACAACATTTCTTGAAAGCAAAACTGTATAGTGGAAGACAAGTCCCAATAGGGCAATTACGATAAATCCATTTTGAGGTCCACAAAACACGGATACCGTCCATGTGCGTCCTGCATTTTGCCCATTCTGCAGGTCACGCCCTGTGTTAAAAAGGCATATTCTTGTCCGCAAAATGGACATGTTCTATTTTTTGGGCAGGATGGTGGAATGGGCATACGGCTTCTCAATCTCTGAGTGGGGGCAGTGAGGGGTGCCTCCAGACAGAGGTTGCTGACCCTGATGGCCTGGGTACATGGCGCTCACACACTGATGAAGCCATGGAAGGGCCGCCGCTCAGGATACATCTACATCCCTTAATTGAATGATTATAAGGGTTGTTCGGGTTCAGAGCTGAACTCGGCCATATCCCCATTTTCACCCCTCTGACCTGAGCATAGGAGTGTTTCATGCTCCGATGCTCTCCTTTGCCCTGTAGGGTGGTCAGACGTCCGGTTTTGGGCCAGACGTCCGGTTTTAGGCTCCTGGTCGTCCGTCCAGCGCAAGGCCAGGACGGACGACAAGAAGTCCTCCTTTTTTTGCGGTTACACGGGTGATGGCAGTTGGCACGGGTCAGGATGGCTTTACGTATCCCCATCACTGGGAGCAGGGCCTGGCAGCATGTCCGGACCGCACAGTGCGCTGTATGATGTGACATCACATTGCCATCAGCGCTGGTGCGTGCGTGGCACGTCCGACGTGTACCTTTAGTTAAGGCGGGAGCGGCTGCGGAGCGTGGGTGCCACTCTGATCAATGCTCAGTGGCACTGTCCACGATTCCACGCTGGTCCAGGCCGTCCAGTGCTTGAAGAGCCAGCAGAATCAGCACTCAGCCCACTAGGCACAAGGTTAGCACAGATCCCACTGCCCAGGTACTCACAGGACTATATATCTGAGTATAAATTATATCTGGACTACGCTGGAATAACCTGGGTATCATCTGGATATCATTATAAATGTACAGCTAGCATAAATTATAAATCTTCAATGGACCATGCTGGTATAACCTGGGCATCTCCTGTATATAATTATATATGTACAGCTGGTATAAGTTACACATCTTCTTGTATACAGTGATATGGAGCATGCTGGTATAACCTGGGTATCTCCTGTATATAATTATATATGTACAGCTGGTATAAGTTATACATCTTCTTGTATACAGCGATATGGACCATGCTGGTATAACCTGGGTATCTCCTGTATATAATTATATATGTACAGCTGGTATAAGTTATATATCTTCTTGTATACAGCGATATGGACCATGCTGGTATAACCTGGGCATCTCCTGTATATAATTATATATGTACAGCTGGTATAACCTGGGTATCTCCTGTATATAATTATATATGTACAGCTGGTATAAGTTATATATCTTCTTGTATACAGCGATATGGACCATGCTGGTATAACCTGGGTATCTCCTGTATATAATTATATATGTACAGCTGGTATAAGTTATATATCTTCTTGTATACAGCGATATGGACCATGCTGGTATAACCTGGGCATCTCCTGTATATAATTATATATGTACAGCTGGTATAACCTGGGTATCTCCTGTATATAATTATATATGTACAGCTGGTATAAGTTATATATCTTCTTGTATACAGCGATATGGACCATGCTGGTATAACCTGGGTATCTCCTGTATATAATTATATATGTACAGCTGGTATAAGTTATATATCTTCTTGTATACAGCGATATGGACCATGCTGGTATAACCTGGGCATCTCCTGTATATAATTATATATGTACAGCTGGTATAAGTTATATATCTTCTTGTATATAGTGATATGGAGCATGCTGGTATAACCTGGGCTTCTCCTGTATATAATTATATATGTACAGCTGGTATAACCTGGGCATCTCCTGTATATAATTATATATGTACAGCTGGTATAAGTTATACATCTTCTTGTATATAGTGATATGGACCATGCTGGTATAACCTGGGTATCTAGTATGTAGTATTTAACTATTGTGCGCCACTGTCCCCGGTATGATGTCCTCCTTTTTGGGGTGTGATGTCCTCCTTTTTGGGGTGTGATGTCCTCCTTTTTGGGGCTCTGCAAGTAGCCACCCTATTGCCCTGTGCTGAATTGCGCAGGGCAAAGGCTTTTTCTGGAGATCCGGTGACGTACCGGGCTCTCCATGGGTAAGCTAGGCAGCGCTAAAGCCCGCCCATCAGTGCCGGTGACATCACCGGCGGGAGCCTCCTCCTAGCAGTGTGAAAATGAAAACAAGCCCTTACCCTGTGCGATCCGGCGCAGGGCAAGGGAGAGCATCGGAGCCTGAAATGCTCATGTTAGAGGGGCCAGAGGGGTGAAAATGGGGTTAAGTCCGGGTTCAGCTCTGAACCTGGACAACCCCTTTAAGTATTGCTATCCAGGCCCCATTCCGGCACTGCATTAGTGTAATATTTGGTCATTATTACACTGCGTCAAAAGCCACACACTAAAAGCTGATCCTGATCCTTGGTGGGAACCAAAAACTGGGAAAAGTGGTCCTCAGGATACTTGTCACTCGAGGTTACTCCTTGTAACATGGGGTAAGGGTATTAATACTGAACAGAGAAATTCACAGCATACCAACCTACCCTATCCCGGAACTAGGACTGTGGAAAGGGTTAAATCTGCAGTTTCTCACTGCTTCATGGACAGAGTCCCTGGGAATGACCCTAGCGGGGCCCCTTTCTCTTTATTGCACAAAGAAAATATTACTTAAAATATACGATAGTTATTTTAAGCAACAAAGTAGCAAATGACTGGAAGAGACGTCCATTGGGTATAAAATGGTTAACACGCAGCAGTAAACAGATCATAAAAACTCTAGACTCCAGGGTTGAAAGGGTTCATTGTTGCAGCAGAAGAACGTTGTGTGGGCAAATCAGCAAACTGACATTTAACGGCCAAGAAATAAATTCTGACCACATCAGCCTGAGAGCAGTATCGGATCCTCATCATCCTCAGATAAAAAGGCTCTGCACCGAACGCTGTCCACATTATAACCCTCAACATGTGTAAGCGAAATGCCCCATAGACATCCACTCCCCTCCCCCCCATACAGTGAGAACATGCATCCATTTTTTAGGTCAGTTTTGCTGAAGTCTTCATTGAGGGTGCCTGCCATATGTGAGGTACAGACAAATAAATAGGGTGACAAACAAAAACCATTACAGCCCCCCCTAGTGTTGCTTGTACATAACATCACAGAGCATCATCATGGGAAAGGACAGGACCGGTGATTGTCGCCCTCCACCCATATATCATACAAAGGATAGCTGCTCATGGAACTTTAAAGGGAACCTGTTACATTCGACATGACATCTGAGCTGCAGGCAGCATGTTATAGAGCAGGAGGAGCTGAGCAGATTGATATATAGTTTTATAGGAAAAGACTTGTACATTTTACATTTGTATTTCTGCTCATTCTGAGGAGGTGGGCCTATCAGTGATTGACAGCCTTCCCTCTATGACTGTGTATACAGAGAGAGCTGTCAATCATTGATAGCTCCACCTCCTGGACTTCAAAGCCCAGAATGAGCAGGAATACAAATGGAAAAAGTACAGATTTTACTGAATCTTTTCCCATAAAACTACAAACCGGATTCCAAAAAAGTTGGGACACTATACAAATCGTGAATAAAAACTGAATGCAATGATGTGGAGGCGCCAACTTCTAATATTTTATTCAGAATAGAACATAAATCACGGAACAAAAGTTTAAACTGAGAAAATTTACCATTTTAAGGGAAAATATGTTGAATCAGAATTTCAAAAAAGTTGGGACACGGCCATTTTCACCACTGTGTGGCATCTCCCCTTCTTCTTACAACACTCAACAGACGTCTGGGGACCGAGGAGACCAGTTTCTCAAGTTTAGAAATAGGAATGCTCCCCCATTCTTGTCTAATACAGGCCTCTAACTGTTCAATCGTCTTGGGCCTTCTTTGTTGCACCTTCCTCTTTATGATGCGCCAAATGTTCTCTATAGGTGAAAGATCTGGACTGCAGACTGGCCATTTCAGTACCCGGATCCTTCTCCTACGCAGCCATGATGTTGTGATTGATGCAGAATGTGGTCTGGCATTATCTTGTTGAAAAATGCAGGGTCTTCCCTGAAAGAGATGACGTCTGGATGGGAGCAGATGTTGTTCTAGAACCTGAATATATTTTTCTGCATTGATGGTGCCTTTCCAGACATGCAAGCTGCCCATGCCACACGCACTCATGCAACCCCATACCATCAGAGATGCAGGCTTCTGAACTGAGCGTTGATAACAACTTGGGTTGTCCTTGTCCTCTTTGGTCCGGATGACATGGCGTCCCAGATTTCCAAAAAGAACTTCGAATCGTGACTCGTCTGACCACAGAACAGTCTTCCATTTTGCCACACTCCATTTTAAATGATCCCTGGCCCAGTGAAAACGCCTGAGCTTGTGGATCTTGCTTAGAAATGGCTTCTTCTTTGCACTGTAGAGTTTCAGCTGGCAACGGCGGATGGCACGGTGGATTGTGTTCACTGACCATGGTTTCTGGAAGTATTCCTGAGCCTATTCTGTGATTTCCTTTACAGTAGCATTCCTGTTTGTGGTGCAGTGTCGTTTAAGGGCCCGGAGATCACGGGCATCCAGTATGGTTTTACGGCCTTGACCCTTACGCACAGAGATTGTTCCAGATTCTCTGAATCTTCGGATGATGTTATGCACAGTTGATGATGATAGATGCAAAGTCTTTGCAATTTTTCGCTGGGTAACACCTTTCTGATATTGCTCCACTATCTTTCTGCACAACATTGTGGGAATTGGTGATCCTCTACCCATCTTGGCTTCTGAGAGACACTGCCACTCTGAGAAGCTCTTTTTATACCCAATCATGTTGCCAATTGACCTAATTAGTGTTATATGGTCTTCCAGCTCTTCGTTATGCTCAAATTTACTTTTTCCAGCCTCTTATTGCTACTTGTCCCAACTTTTTGGGGATTTGTTGACACCGTGAAAATTTGAATCAACTTATTTTTCCTTTAAAATGATACATTTACTCGGATTAAGCGTTTGATCTGTCATCTACGTTCTATTACAAATAAAATATTGACATTTGCCATCTCCACATCATTGCATTCAGTTTTTATTCACAATTTGTTTAGTGTCCCAACTTTTTTGGAATCCGGTTTGTATATATCAATCTGCTCAGCTCCTCCTGCCCGATAACATGCTGCCTGCAGATTACACAGTATATTCAAGGTAACCGGTTCCCTTTAAGGGGCTATTAGGAAAACCGTTTCCTACAGCCTACTAGAGAATTTGGGGTAATAGAGGGGTGCCCTCTGTTCAGGATCCTCAACTCTTGTCCAGACTAGACAGTGGCTGCTAACAATGCCTCTTGCCTGTAACAACTAATTGATATAAATGGACACTGTTTAATACTTCGTTCCTCCTGTGGCGGACCTGCAGAAAAATTGAACACTTACTGCCAGGTCTCTTCGCTGATTAAATCTGATTGTTGCAGGATATCTTGTGATCAGCTTATTCTCAAGGAGCTTTCTAACAAGTAGGGACCATCCAAAGTTGTTCTGTCTTCATACACGTTCACACAGTGTGCAGTCTGACATTCAGCATAAACCATTCCTGTCTTCCAAATAAGAGGACTGTTCTTTGTTGTCTAACTTGTTTATTGGTAAAACAGGATTGTTGATTGGCAAAAGAGGATTGTTTGGTAAAACTACAAGAATACAAATAGCATGTATAAGTATAACTTATAGAATAGCATGTACTGTAACATTTGTATAACACTGAAGCACATGGTGAAATGGCTGCCTGTACATAAGATTACATGTCTAGCTAACAGTAGTAACAACTCCCTGAGTAGCAATTACAACTGACTGAACAACTCTGCATAACATAATATCCCTGAAACAAAGGTAGATCTCTCACCAGATATGCTTTTACAAGGATGGAAGCGTTTGAGAAGGAGACATGCATACGACAGCTCTGCTGATGTGTCCTGGTGACTGGAGACCTCTCTTTCCCAGCATGTTTTGCACTTCCAAAATGCTTTGCACCACCCACAATGCAGCAGTCTTAGTAACAGGAAAAACAAAGAGTAATACAAATTAGCACCGCTAAAACTAGCACAATAATCACTACAGAAATACCAAAACTGAGGCAGACGTAATCTGTAATGATTCTCAAACTTTGCTGGGCAGAACAAAAGTAGAAAACTTCTCTTTTAACATTATCAATTCTCAGGATAGCTCAGAGTGGAGGACACCCATACACATTAGATGATCATCAGACACCATGAAATATAGCAACACCAATATACTGTTATTTAAAAAAAAAAACTAATACCTTAACTTATCCCATTATATTGATTTTCAGGCTGGTGGAGTGGCATCTGGTTTCACGCATGTGGTGACTAATGACCTCACTGCCCAACGTCTATTTCATATCAAAGGTCGAAGAGTGGTGAGAGCAACAGAGGTTCCTCTTAACTGGTCCAGCTTCAACAGTGGAGACTGCTTCATCATTGATCTGGGATCTGTAAGTGAGAAGGATGAGAACTGCTGCGCCTCTATGTTTTTGAAAAAAACATTCTGTTATTGAAAAAAACTATCCTATACCTACCTAATCTTCTTTCTAATAATAAGTGAAACTTTCCCAGATTTCTCTGTCATACTTACTGCTTACAGTTATAGCAATAGTTATCCCTCTTTCTTGATGAAATACATGAAAATGTTTCACATGTAAGATTTTATATCTACCATAATACTGCCTCCTATGTACAAGAATATAACTACTATAATACTGCTGCTATGTAAAAGAATATAACTACTATAATACTGCCTCCTATGTTCAGGAATATAACTAATATAATACTGCTCCTATATACAAGAATATAACTACTATAATACTGTCTCCCATGTACAAGAATATAACTACTATAATACTGCCTCCCATGTACAAGAATATAACTACTATAATACTGCTCCTATGTAAAATAATATAACTACTATAACACTGCCTCCTATGTACAAGAATATAACTATTATAATACTTCCATCTATGTACAAGAATAAAACTACTATAATACTGCTCCTATGTACAAGAATATAACTACTATAATACTGCTATGTACAAGAATATAACTACTATAATACTGCTCCCATGTACAAGAATATAACTACTATAATACTGTTCCTATGTTCAGGAATATAACTACTATAATACTGCTCCTATATACAAGAATATAACTACTATAATACTGCCTCCTATGTTCAGGAATATAACTACTATAATACTGCTCCTATATACAAGAATATAACTACTATAATACTGCTGCTATGTACAAGAATATAACTACTATAATACTGCCTTCTATGTACAAGAATATAACTACTATAATACTGCCTCCTATGTACAAGAATATAACTACTATAATACTGCTGCTATGTACAAGAATATAACTACTATAATACTGCCTCCTATGTACAAGAATATAACTAATATAATACTGCTCCCATGTACAAGAATATAACTACTATAATACTGCCTCCCATGTACAAGAATATAACTACTATAATACTGCCTCCCATGTACAAGAATATAACTACTATAATACTGCTCCTATGTACAATAATATAACTACTATAACACTGCCTCCTATGTACAATAATATAACTACTATAACACTGCCTCCTATGTACAAGAATATAACTATTATAATACTTCCTCCTATGTACAAGAATAAAAGTACTATAATACTGCTCCTATGTACAAGAATATAACTACTATAATACTGCCTCCTATGCACAAGATTATTACTACTATAATACTGCTCTTATGTATAAGAATATAACTACTATAATACTGCTCCTATGTACAGGAATATAACTACTATAATACTGCTCCTATGTACAAGAATATAACTACTATAACACTGCCTCCTATGTACAGGAATATAACTACTATAATACTGCCCTATGTACAGGAATATAACTACTATAATACTGCTCCTATATACAAGAATATAACTACTATAATACTGCTCCTATGTACAAGAATATAACTACTATAATACTGCTCCTATGCACAAGAATATAACTACTATAACACTGCCTCCTATGTACAGGAATATAACTACTATAATACTGCTCCTATGTACAAGAATATAACTACTATAATACTGCTCCTATGTACAAGAATATAACTACTATAATACTGGTCCTATGTACAAGAATATAACTACTATAATACTGCTCCTTTGTACAGGAATTTAACTACTATAATACTGCCCCTATGTACAAGAATATAACTACTATAATACTGCTCCTATGTACAAGAATATAACTACTATAATACTGCATCTATACATGACAATGCACTCTATATTAAGATATGGACTTTATCTCGTCCTCTCCTTTTTTTATCTTTATAATGCAAAATACCCCTAATTCCTGTATTCTTAGCGCCGTCTGACCCTTCATCCTTTCTGTAAATTATTACTGTAATACAATAAAAGTATGGGATTATAATAAACAATACACAAGAACAATAAGATCAATATGTTTTATAAACATAAGATTGTTGGGTGCAGTTTTTGCTTTTAGATCACCTTTAGGGTTGAGCGAATCAAAGTATCCGAAGTGGACTTCGATCCAAATTTCAGGGAAAATCCAATTTGCTGCAAAGTCAAATTTCCTCGTGCTTCGTGGTAACAAATCAATTTTCCCTGAAATGATGAATAAATAAATAAATAATTCATACTTGCCTCATCCATTTGAGCGCAGAGGGCCCCGCCACCATCTTGATTGACGATCCCAAGCAAAATCTCTTGCAGGGATGATGTCACCAAGCCAGCCAACATGATGACGTCATCATGCAGCACACAAGATTTTGTGCGGGAGCTTCAATCAAGTTGAGTATTTTTTTTTAAACCGATTAATCCCTGAAAACCCTCTGGTGCTGCGATCAGAGATGAACGTGGCATTTGAGGGGTTCAATAACTGGGGGGGCGGCGTAATCGCCGTTCCCCGTCATTACACCAGCTACTCAGAAATGCGCTTCATGACAAAGTAATTCGTCACACAGCGAATTTCTTTGTTAAATTCGGGTAGGCAGCTAAATCAAATTTTTGTAAACTTCGCTCATCACTAATGAACTTGTTACTGTTGACCCGCGGTCGGTCTTCTGCGTCCCCTTTGGTTACATCTGTAAAGAATAAATCAAGGCAACTGGACTTACTGTAGATTTATTAAAAACGTTTTCAAGAAATCTACAGTAAGTTTAGTTGCCTTGATTTATTCTTTACAGATATACCATGACCTGGATAAATGAGAACCTTCACAGACTTTTGGTTACAGTTTGTAGCTTTATTATACGATTCTATTTTTGGTATATAGTTTGTGTGTTTACAGGGAGTCTTCCCTCTTCTTATCTCAGGATGAATCTTTATAATCTATAATGTATGTAGGACTCAGGGCCCTGATTACTGTAACCTTGATAAGACATCTTCCTACTCTGGACTTTGGAGCCTCTGTGAGATATCTACAGGAGCATCACTGATGAATAAAGAAAAATACTGGTCTTATAGGTATGATCCCATATTACATGGCAAAAGTAGAGAGGTCCATTTTGGTTAATTTTTTGACAGTGCCCCTCCTCCAAAACTCCTTTAGCAATAGAGTGTATTTGCCATGTCCTGCTTAAAGGGGTTATCCATTGTGGACAATCCCTACTTGACAATAAACTTTTTACAAAGTTTCTTTGTACTCGGACCCCCAGCAATCAGTAGTAACCA
The DNA here is from genome assembly GCF_014858855.1 of Bufo gargarizans. NCBI lineage: Eukaryota > Metazoa > Chordata > Amphibia > Anura > Bufonidae > Bufo > Bufo gargarizans. The sequence goes on along the minus strand of NC_058084.1, from coordinate 457,576,016 downwards.
GTGGATAAACATGGCATTGAGTATTACATAGTACCTTAAAGATCAATATTTGTGAGTATTATATCTCCTATATCATGGAGAGAGCCTTAATCAGCATAGTAAAGCTGGAAATCTGGGAAGAACGGGATGCAAATTAGCTCTTAACAAGCTTTGCCTCTAATGCCACCAGATGTAAGGTAATTATTCGATAAGTAAGTGTTCAACCTTTTAAACAGGCCTTGAGACATGACTTGGACAATAATTAAACCAGCAGCTCATTTGCAGACAGCTGTTTCTGGTTGATTGGCTTAACTGGGTGAAAGATCTAGGTCAGGATTTGAGGACTACAATATCTCCTTCTGGAGAGCACTTTAATCGGCTTGAGGAGACTTATAGACCATACAAGTTTCTCTAGAATTCTGGGAGGAACATGATGCAAATGAGCTCTTAACAAGGTCCACATCTGATGCCACCAGATGTAAGGTAGCTAATCCAGATCAATGGGATGTTTGAGCAGGCCAGGTCCTCCAGAGCAAAAGACACTCCTTGCAATTACTCTTTAACTGGCCAAGAGTTGAGGACACGACCGATTCCATCAAGAAATCCAGAAACCACCCAGAATTGCGCTTACTTTTTAGTGGAATATAGTATAAACTCACTACTTTTTGCAGTCTACTTCTCAGGGCTGTCCAAAGAAAATTGGCACTGTTGGGAAGTTTTGGGAACTACAGTAAGTATTTTGCCTTCCCATCGCTAATAGATGATATGCCCTTGAAGTCATGCTCGTCTTGCAGGGTCGGACTGGGAACTTAAAGTGGCCCTATGTTGTAGGTGGTTCCAAACTGACAGAAGTTAGGGTAACAGAAGTAGGTCCAACAGACCCAAATACTACAGTACAGAACAAAATACTGCAGCCCGCACCAAGCTATGAAACTGTATCATCATCATCCTGAGGATAGCGATACAGTTGGTGGAGACCTGTGCCTGATGCTTCTACATAAATTAATGCTTAGGGCATCAAATCTTTATGTAGCTGGCTGTAGGCCATGAGAAGGCTTGGGTGGCCCATGGGGCATTTGCCCACCGGGAAATTTCCCTGTAGGGCCAGTCTGACCCTGCCTTCTATGCGAGATTTTAAGATCATTAATGATTGTATTTGGATTATTGTATTTGAATGTCATTCGGACTTTAATTATGCTTGGTTTGTATTCGGTGTAATCTACAAGGCACAGTATATCAAGTCAGCTCCAGTTCTGGCTTTCCAATTACCCTCCTTTTTTTAAAAAAAGAGACACCTCCTCTTTTTAGGTACGATTCCCTATAAAAGGACAGATATTCCATTTTGCTGCTCACCACTGAGGAAGGGGCAAGTTCGGACCCCGAAACGCGTATGGTTCTAGCAGCTATTTACATTTAATGGATTTTACACTACCATATCTGTGGGGATGAATACAGCTGTACTTCGTTTTCAAGTTTAAGAGGCGCGCGCCCAAGCGGTGAAATCATCTTAGCCAACCCGCACCTTCCCCTCCGATCACGTGGATAGTCTCCGATCACATGACCTGGATCACGTGGGACAAGGCGGAAGGTCCTAGAAATACACTCGGCGTCTGACCGAAGTATCCAAGTCAACTAGAATCGGACCGAGCTTCTCCTGGAGGGGTAAAGTACTTATGGTTCAAGTATCTATTACATATATTGGTGTTCATGCCACCCATCAGCTGCTATATTGCCCTATAGCATATAGGAAGTAGGCTACACCTTCCGTCATATAGGTGTACATCTTATACAGAGATCTCTGCTCCACCTAGACACCCTGATTGTCGGAAGGTTTTGTAGCTCACGTCATTGTTGACTCAAACAGACCTATATTCTGAACTAGAGCCTTGGCTGCTACTGCATAACCTCAAACATTTGGAGCATCCAGTGACTTTTATATACATTTTTATTTTTTATCTTTTATTTATTTTTTATATGGCGCCATATGTGTGATGCAATGTTTTATCTATCATTTTGTTCTTAACGATTGTTTTATAGTGATCCACTGCAGTGGACCCTATTACTACTATCACCTTGTTGAATAAATACCTGCTTTTATACTGTACAACCTTTTTGTCCATTAGGCACCAGGAAGTTGAGTGCCACCTACCATTTTTACATATCTGCTCAATCATTTTCTCTGCGACCAAGGGTAGGTCGTCAGGGTCGTGCACCACATTCCACTGATGCGAGAGGTCAGGGCCACTGTACTTTATCCTTTTCTCTGATATACTTTACCCGCTCAGTTGTGCTCCCTCCCGCACCAGTATGGTTATCTGGAGCCACATGGACAGTAAAGTCAAAAGAATTGATACATATAGCTTTGACAAGAGTGTTTTTTGTGATGAATTAGTTAAATCCACAGACGATATCTTTAAAGATTTAGAGAAATCCCTACATAAACAGTTGAGAAATAAATGGGAAATCAGATCGCTGAATCAATTTTTACATAGTGGTCTAATCCCTAAAGGTTTACAATTGATCAAAGAACCAGCTCAGGATTTATTATGTGACTCTTTCAAATCAGAATGGGAGATGTTCTTAAAAGAACAATCCTGCCAACTTATAAGATTGATCAAGAGACGTACTGAGATTTTAGAAGACCTAACCAAACAAATAGCGAATTTAAAAACTACTATAGATACATTAGCTCAAGATTCTATCTACACCAAGTGGCAAGAAAGGATTTGTAAGAGTCTGGATACTTTAGAGGGGGAAATAATGAACAAAAAAACTAAAAAGTTTAGATATAATAAAATAAATAGTCAGATACAGGACACATCAATTCAGGGATATACTCAAATACAGGAACCAATAGAATTTCAAAGTAAAGACAATTCTAACCATCATAATATATCCACCACCAATAGATTTGAAGCCTTATCATCTCCTCATTTTTTAGATCACACTCCCCCACATCACAAGACAAGGAGACATCAAACACATTCCCCCCACTCCACCTCGAGGTCTGACAAAACCACAGACTCAGATACGCACGCACAATTACAATTTGCTGTAGCAGCATCACAATTACAGATACAACAGAGAACAGAATTATACACAGAGACGTCCACAACACCACAAGGAACATTACAACTCCAGGGCACCGATAAGGACACACAATCACGACTACGAAGACCAATACGTAGAGGAAGACACAAACAGAACAAGATTAGAACACAACCAACACAGGAGACATCTACTGTATAATAGTAAATCTTAGTGACACCGAATTAACCCCAACACACATTTCACTTTTGAATAAAGGTCTAAAATTTTCACCTACTACTCCCCTCTACCTTTATAGGGATAGAAAAATTTGTAAGAAAGCTGTGCTTGAAAAAATATTATATAAAAAACCCTGTAATTAAAGAACAATCTGACCCTACTATGTTTGTTCATACAGACCTTAAGATTTCTTCCAAGAAATATCCTAGACAAGAGATAAGCTATGAGATTGCCACCTTTAAAAAGAATGTAGAAGCAGATCTACGTAAATTGAAATATCCTAGGACCAAGAATAATCTTACTAAAAAAGAATTTGAGGCCATCAAACAATTAGAGTCTAGCAAAAATTTAACAATAAGACCCGCTGATAAAGGTGGTGATCCTTAACACAACAGATTATGAGAAAGAATGCAGGAGACAACTCATGGATACAGTCACCTACAATAAGCCTTTTTTAAGATCCAACATTGGAATATCATCCGAAATTTATTGCCCTATGCAAAAAAGGTTTGGATAAAGAGATACTGTCAACCAACGAGTCCAGATATATAATTGGAACTCAAAAACAGATACCAGTTTTTTTACTGTACTAAGATTCATAAACACCTTACCAATACACCAGGTAGGCCGATTATATCAGGCATAGGCTCTATCTCCTCCAACCTATCGCAATATATCGATAAACTCCTTCAACCTACGGTAAAGAAAATTCCATCTTTCATAAAGGACACCACAGATATCATTACAATACTTGAAGATATTACATTTGAGGATGATTGGACTTTGGGCACTATAGATGTGACTGCATTATATACAAGTATAGAACATACACAAGGCATGTCAGCCCTAGAGAAGCAATTGAACAATGATAGTGGCTTTCATAGAGATCAAATTGCCTTCTTTTTGGAAGGAGTACACTACATTCTTCACCATAACTATTTTTCATTTGAGTCAGATTTTTTCGTACAGAGGCGGGGGAGAGCCATGGGCACCAGATTTGCCCTCAGCTATGCCAACCTATTTATGGCTCAATGGGAGGAGGTAACCACCCAACCCAAGCTGGGGACAAGTCTGGTGCTCTGGCGAAGTTACATTGATGATGTTATCTTTATTTGGAAAGATTCAGGTACATACTTGGAAGAATTCCTACATGATATCAATGTAAACGACAGGAATCTGCACTTTACCAGCTCCATCAGTAAGACCCAAATTGAATATCTTGATTTACTGATAACTAGTAGTGTTGATCCCGAATATTCGAATTGCGAATTTTAATCGCGAATATCGGCACTTCGAGAATTCGCGAATATTTAGAATATTTTTATGCAAATTTTCGGAATTAAGAGAAGAATTCCTGGAGATCACAAATTCGCGAATTCTCAAATATATGGCGAATATTCACTCAAATATTTGCGAAATATCGCGAATTCGAATATTGCCCCTGCCGCTCATCACTAATAACTAGGAGTGAGGATAAATTGGCGTGCAGCACTTATTACAAACCTGTCATGCGCAATAGCTATATCCTCTACAATAGCTGCCACCTTCCTAGGTGGCTTCTTAATATCCCGACTAGCCAGTTCAGGCGAATCAAAATAAACTGTTCAAATACTACCCAGTTCGAACTAGAGGGTGAAAAACTGAAAGAACAGTTTATGACTAAGCAATATCTAGATAGTGTGATAGATAGGTCCTTGAGCAAGGTCAGGGCTATGAACAGAGAGGACTTTTTTACAAGAGATCCAAAAAATTAAAGTTTTTGTCATTGTCATTCTACTGTTCAATGCCCACTACAAATCAGTAGATAAAATTATTAGGACCTATTGGCACCATCTTTTAGGCGACAAAATTATTGGTAGCATATTAACTGATCCACAAATTGTTTACACTAGAGCACGAAACTTGGGTTTACAGGTGGCGCCTACAGTTAAAAAATAGGATCACACATAATGATTCTAATTGGCTCAGTTTTAAGGGATTTTTTAGGTGTGGGAGATGTAGCAATTGTCGCATGACAACTTTCCCAAAGAAAACCACATGTATCCAGTCCACCCAAAACTCTTTTAAATTTACGATAAAAGACGGCCTGACATGCGATTCAACGGATGTCATCTACCTCCTTGAATGCCCCTGTCGGAGGCAGTATATAGGCAGGACAAAGAGATCCCTAAAAACTAGAGTGTCTGAGCACATAGCTAATATTAAAAAAGGTCTTGCAACCCATACAGTAGCATTACAATTCAAAGATTTCCATAACAGCGATCCATCCCTGTTAAAGTTCGTGGCCTTTGAGAGGGTCAAGAAAACATGGAGAGGTGGCCATCATATCGCCAAAATGTCACGAACTGAATCAAGGAGGATCTTTGTTTTCAATACCATTAACCCATTTGGTCTTAATGCCGAATTTGAATTATTTGGCTTTCTTTGATTGTTTTGTTGGTGTACACTCACCTAAAGAATTATTAGGAACACCATACTAATACGGTGTTGGACCCCCTTTTGCCTTCAAAACTGCCTTAATTCTACTTGGCATTGATTCAACAAGGTGCTGATAGCATTCTTTAGAAATGTTGGCCCATATTGATAGGATAGCATCTTGCAGTTGATGGAGATTTGAGGGATGCACATCCAGGGCACGAAGCTCCTGTTCCACCACATCCCAAAGATGCTCTATTGGGTTGAGATCTGGTGACTGTGAGGGACATTTTAGTACAGTGAACTCATTGTCATGTTCAAGAAACCAATTTGAAATGATTCGAGCTTTGTGACATGGTGCATTATCCTGCTGGAAGTAGCCATCAGAGGATGGGTACATGGTGGTCATGAAGGGATGGACATGGTCAGAAACAATGCTCAGGTAGCCCGTGGCATTTAAACTATGGCCAATTGGCACTAAGGGGCCTAAAGTGTGCCCAGAAAACATCCCCCACACCATTATACCACCACCACCAGCCTGCACAGTGGTAACAAGGCATGATGGATACATGTTCTCATTCTGTTTACTCCAAATTCGGACTCTACCATTTGAATGTCTCAACAGAAATCGAGACTCATCAGACCAGGCAACATTTTTCCAGTCTTCATACAGTCTAATTTTGGTGAGCTCGTGCAAATTGTAGCCTCTTTTTCCTATTTGTAGTGGAGATGAGTGGTACCCAGTGGGGTCTTCTGCTGTTGTAGCCCATCCGCCTCAAGGTTGTGCGTGTTGTGGCTTCACAAATGCTTTGCTGCATACCTCGGTTGTAACGAGAGGTTATTTCAGTCAACGTTGCTCTTCTATCAGCTTGAATCAGTCGGCCCATTCTCCTCTGACCTCTAGCATCAACAAGGCATTTTCGCCCACAGGACTGCCGCATACTGGATGTTTTTCCCTTTTCACACCATTCTTTGTAAACCCTAGAAATGGTTGTGCGTGAAAATCCCAGTAACTGAGCAGATTGTGAAATACTCAGACCGGCCCGTCTGGCACCAAAAACCATGCCACGCTCAAAATTGCTTAAATCACCTTTCTTTCCCATTCTGACCTTCAGTTTGGAGTTCAGGAGATTGTCTTGACCAGGACCACAACCCTACATGCATTGAAGCAACTGCCATGTGATTGGTTGACTAGATAATCGCATTAATGAGAAATAGAACAGGTGTTCCTAATAATTCTTTAGGTGAGTGTATGTCGGGCGGCAATGGGACATTGAGTGTCAGGCTGTGTACCAGCACCTTAATCTCTCCTTCCCGCCAGATAGCCACTTACTATCCTCTTCACAGTTTATGCACGCGCATGTATTGATATGTGGTGTAACTTTTTACAGTCACCCTTTTATCTTACATGCTTTTTTATAGGGACCCATCCATTCCCCCTTCTTCACATAGGAGCATTAATATCACCATTTACATCACTTTTCATATCTCACATGCATATTCATAGGGACTTATCTATTCCCCTTATTACACTTAGAAGCATATAATATGACCCTTACTTACACATGGGTTATATCCGTGTAGAATCATTTTCATTTCATTTAGCCAATCACTATTAGGGACGTCCCTATATTCACGTAGGAATACGCACAAAATTCTAGATAGATATAGAATACATTCGAGTCGCATGAATGTGACATCAATGTTCTTTGTAAAGAATGGGACCAATTGTGGATCAGACGAGGAATACAGCTATTTGATCTTTTAGGTTCAACCAATCAAAGGTTCAAACACTCAATAGCTTATATGTGATCGATTGTCTATGAGGCTTTGGGTTATCCTGCCTTTAAAAAAATTGTAGCTATATTTTTTGAAAAATCGTAGCAGCATCATCTCTAAGAATCGCAGTAAGCGATATTTCTAATTTTAACATTCAGAAAAGTTCGATATTTGTTATTTATATGCACCACTGCATAATCCCCTCCCCTAATGTTGTGGTTTTAGTGATATAGACTATTCATCACACTCTTATATGCAAGATTTTAAGACCATTAATGATTGTATTTGAATGTCAGGCTTTAATTATGCTTGGTTTGTATTCGGTGTAATCTACAAGGCACAGTACATCAAGTCAGCTCCAGTTCTGGCTTTCCAATTACCCCTACTTAAAAAAAAAATAAAAAAAATGAGACACCTCCTCTTTTTAGGTACGATTCCCTATAAAAGGACAGATATTCCATTTTGCTGCTCACCACTGAGGAAGGGGCAAGTTCAGACCCCGAAACGCGTATGGTTCTAGCAGCTATTTACATTTAATGGATTTTACACTACCATATCTGTGGAGATGAATACAGCTGTATTTCGTTTTCAAGTTTAAGAGGCGCGCACCCAAGCGGTGAAATCGTCTTAGCCAACCCGCACCTTCCCCTCCGATCACGTGGATAGTCTCCGATCACATGACCTGGATCACGTGGGACAAGGCAGAAGGTCCTAGAAATACACTCGGCGTCTGACCGAAGTATCCAAGTCAACTAGAATCGGACCGAGCTTCTCCTGGAGCGGTAAAGTACTTATAGTTCAAGTATCTATTACATATATCGGTGTTCATGCCACCCATCAGCTGCTATATTGCCCGATAGCATATAGGAAGTAGGCTACACCTTCCGTCATATAGGTGTTCATCTTATACAGAGATCTCTGCTCCACCTGGATACCCTGATTGTCGGAAGGTTTTGTAGCTCACGTCATTGTTGACTCAAACAGACCTATATTCTGAACTAGAGCTTTGTGCTCCAACGATCAGGCTACTACTGCATAACCTCAAACATTTGGAGCATCCAGTGACTTTTATATACATTTTTATATTTTTTATTTTTTTATCTTTTATATTTTTTTTCTATGGTGCCATATGTGTGATGCAATGTTTTATCTATCATTTTGTTCTTAATGATTGTTTTACAGTGATCTTCTGCAGTGGACCCTATTACTGCTATCACCTTGTGCTTTTATACTGTACAACCTTTTTGTCCATTAGGCACCAGGTAGTTGAGTGCCCCCTACCATTTTTACATATCTGCCCAGGTGCATAAGTACCTGATGTTCCTACATAAATTAATGTTTAGAGCATCAAATCTTTATGTACCTGGCTGTAGGCCATGAGAAGGCTTGGGTGGCCCATGGGGCATTGGCCCACCGGGAAATTTCCCTGTAGGGCCAGTCTGCCCCTGCCTTCTTGTGATGCTTGAACTCAATTGGAAGTGTGGACTCCAACTCCATTGGTCCATTTCAGCTCATTAAAGGGGTGGTCCAGCTTTAGAACTGACCTTCCCCCTCCCCCACTATCAGCTACAGTTACCACATGCAGCTATTCAGGGGTATACAATGGAAACGTAGCATCGCCTGGTGGTCATTCCCGTAGCTTTGGTGAGAGCAGATCATAGATGTATAAGGTCTTGAGCGAAGGACCCTTGAGAACTCCCTGTGCCCTAACATCTGCCCAATGGAAGTGGAGGTTGTCTTGATAAAGCAGCCCCTATGAGGGTAATTCCCCAGAAACAGGGTTTACTACTGTCACACAGCTAGTATTATATTATGACTGGATCCTGATGTTCCATGTCTAGTAAATCATTCACCAGCAGGCCATTTATAGGCTTATATTATCATGTGAATGCCCTATGCAGCGTGGTGGGCAGGCTCTGTGCTGGGAGGGGGAGGAGGAGCTTAGCTGTCTCCTGTCAAAGGAGGATTCTGGGTTATCTGTCTCTAGGGTGTTACCTTTCATAGTAATCCTGCCTCTGATGATAATGGTATGACTTTTGTCATAAGTGTCCACAGCAACATTTGAAAAGTGATAGAAAGGCTCTGTAATCCATGAAAATCTACAATATTTCATTTTAAAAAAATTGATAGTGACAGTGTGCTCTTTGTGATGTCCACATCTTACTCCTACGTACTGCACACAACTGGGTCTTCCAACGGGTTAGGTCTTCTGATAAGATGGTGGCCAGTGTATCCATGAACAAATCCACTTAGAGACCAGAGAGCAGTCTGAGGTTTTACTATAAATTTTTTTTTATGTCAATAAGAAATTAGGCTTAGGAAAGTTTAAAGACCAACATTTGCACTTTTAACCATGTGGAGGTGTTTGATTTGGTCCCACGGTGGCTTTAGTTGAGGTCACTACAACATAATCCTGCAATGGCTGTGTCACCATGGAGCCACAACCTCATTATTCAGTTAATTGTTGAAGGGCATCTGTCAGCAGTTTTGTCCCTATGACACTGGCTGACCTGTTACATGTGCGCTTGGCAGCTGAAGGCCTCTGTGTTGGTCCCATGTTCATATGTGTTCACATTGCTGAGAATAAAAGAAGCTTTAATATATGCAAATGAGCCTCCAGGAGCAATGAGGACGTTGTTGTTGCACCTAAAGGCTCAGCTCTCTCTGCAAATGCCGTGTTCTCAGCAATTTAATTGACTTTAGGAGAAATCATGGCCAGTTGTGATCACGTTTACGCTGCCTGGTCCTGTCAATCAAAGTGCAGTGGGCATGGCAGTTGCAGAGAGAGCAGAGCCCCATTTCTCCTAGAAGCTCATTTGCATATATTTAAACTATGAAAACGGGACCAACACAGAGGCCTTCAGCTGCCAAGAGCACATGTAACAGGTCAGCCAGTGTCATAGGGACAAAACTGCTGACAGATGCCCTTTAAGTCATATTTACTAAGCCCCTGAGCTCCCTCTTGTGGTGGCTAAAGGCACACAGAATTTTATCAGTCCACTCTATGTCTGTGCAGAGGATTTGGAGCTCTGTACCAGAAAACAAAACAGAGATACAACATCTAGAATTTATCTAGGAATTTTTCTAGGACTAACATAACGATGTCCTTACCTGAGGATAGGTCATCAATATAAGATCAGTGAGGGTTTGACACCTGGCACCACCACCAATTAGCTGTTTCGGACATCCACTGGCTCTGGAAATAATACAATGGACAGAAGCAGAAGGCTCCATCTGCTATGCTGTGGCCGTGCACGGGTACTGCAGCTCACCTCGCATTCATGCAGAGACTACACACTGGATACAGCCGTCCATTCCCTGTGTAGTTTCAGGCACAGACAACTGCCCAGATCAGAGGGGGTGCTGGGTGTCTAACCCCCACCGATCTAATACTGATGACCTAAAAATTGGACATTCACCTTGGAGGGGTGCCTTGTCCATTTATATTGATGGCAAGTCCATATGATATGTCATTAGCGATGGGTGAATTTCAAAAAAATTAGATTCGGCCGGTTTCCCGAATTTTCCGAAAAGATTAGATCCGAATTTAGTTGTGGCAAATCATATTAAAAAACTGCTATTTCCTGGCTGCAGAGAGCCTGTATAGTGGTGTAGAACACTGTACCTTGCAGTAACAGGCATAGGGAGTCAGTAATACATAGGGAGTCAGTAATACTGAGAATAATAATACTGTGAGTCAGTATGACATGCAGATGACAGGCGTCGCTCTTAGAATCACTGCACACTTCCATGGGCGTCCGCAGAAATTTTTCCAGGGGGGCATAATTTTATTGACATCCATGCTCTGCTTGTTTCTGAGAATGTAATGAAGGGGGGGGGGGGGGGGCATATTTATTATCACAAAGTATAATAACGCATGAGCTGTGCAGTGGCGGATCCAGAGCCTGGTCTCGGGAGGGGCACTTCCAGATTATTTTCTGTCCGCCGCCACAAAACAATGGTGCTTATAGAACAGACTACACAGTGTAGCGGTATACTGTATATTGTGGGGCACGGTGTAGCGGTATACTGTATATTGTGTGGCACAGTGTAGAGGTATACTGTATATTGTGTGGCACAGTGTAGAGGTATACTGTATATTGTGTGGCACAGTGTAGCGGTATATTGTGTGGCACAGTGTAGCGGTATATTGTGTGGCACAGTGTAGCGGTATACTGTATATTGTGTGGCACAGTGTAGAGGTATACTGTATATTGTGTGGCACAGTGTAGAGGTATACTGTATATTGTGTGGCACAGTGTAGAGGTATACTGTATATTGTGTGGCACAGTGTAGAGGTATACTGTATATTGTGGGGCACAGTGTAGAGGTATACTGTATATTGTGTGGCACAGTGTAGAGGTATACTGTATATTGTGGGGCACAGTGTAGAGGTATACTGTATATTGTGGGGCACAGTGTAGAGGTATACTGTATATTGTGGGGCACAGTGTAGAGGTATACTGTATATTGTGTGGCACAGTGTAGCGGTATACTGTATATTGTGTGGCACAGTGTAGCGGTATATTGTGTGGCACAGTGTAGCGGTATACTTATTGTGTGGCACAGTGTAGCGGTATACTGTATATTGTGGGGCACAGTGTAGCGGTATACTGTATATTGTGGGGCACGGTGTAGCGGTATACTGTATATTGTGTGGCACAGTGTAGAGGTATATTGTATATTGTGGGGCACAGTGTAGAGGTATACTGTATATTGTGGGGCAACAGTGTAGCGGTATACTGTATATTGTGTGGCACAGTGTAGCGGTATACTGTATATTGTGTGGCACAGTGTAGCGGTATACTGTATATTGTGTGGCACAGTGTAGCGGTATACTGTATATTGTGGGGCACAGTGTAGCGGTATACTGTATATTGTGGGGCTAAATGTAGAGGTATACTGTATATTGTGTGGCACAGTGTAGAGGTATACTGTATATTGTGTGGCACAGTGTAGAGGCATACTGTATATTGTGGGGCACAGTGTAGAGGTATACTGTATATTGTGGGGCTAAATGTAGAGGTATACTGTATATTGTGGGGCACAGTGTAGAGGTATACTGTATATTGTGTGGCACAGTGTAGAGGTATACTGTATGTTGTGTGGCACAGTGTAGCGGTATATTGTGTGGCACAGTGTAGCGGTATATTGTGTGGCACAGTGTAGAGGTATACTGTATATTGTGTGGCACAGTGTAGAGGTATACTGTATATTGTGTGGCACAGTGTAGAGGTATACTGTATATTGTGTGGCACAGTGTAGAGGTATACTGTATATTGTGGGGCACAGTGTAGAGGTATAACTGTATATTGTGTGGCAACAGTGTAGGCGGTATACTGTATATTGTGGAGGGCACGGTGTAGCGGTATACTGTATATTGTGTGGCACGTGTAGCGGTATATTGTATATTGTGTGTCACAGTGTAGAGGTATACCTGTATATGTGGGCACAGTTGAGCGGTATACTGTATATTGTGTGGCACAGTGTAGCGGTATACTGTATATTGTGTGGCACAGTGTAGCGGGTATACTGTATATTGGGTGGCACAGTGTAGCGGTATACCTGTAGATTGTGTGGCACAGTGTAGCGGTATTACTGTATATTGTGGTGACTAGTGTAGAGGGTATACCTGTATATTTGTGTGGGCACAGTGTAGAGGTATACTGTATATTGGTGTGTCACAGTGTAGAGGTGCATACTGGTATATGTGTGGCACAGTGGTAACGGTATCTGTATAATTTTTTGGGCACAGTGTAGAGGTATACTGTATATTTTGGGGCTACAGTGTTAGAGGTATACTGTATATTGTGTGGCACAGTGGTAGAGGTATACTGTATATTGTGGGCACAGTGTAGAGGTATACTGTATATTGTGGGCACAGTGTAGAGGTATACTGTATATTGTGGGCACAGTGTAGAGGTATACTGTATATTGTGGGCACAGTGTAGAGGTATACTGTATATTGTGTGGCACAGTGTAGAGGTATACTGTATATTGTGTGGCACAGTGTAGAGGTATACTGTATATTGTGTGGCACAGTGTAGAGGTATACTGTATATTGTGTGGCACAGTGTAGAGGTATACTGTATATTGTGGCACAGTGTAGAGGTATACTGTATATTGTGGGCACAGTGTAGAGGTATACTGTATATTGTGTGGCACAGTGTAGAGGTATACTGTATATTGTGTGGCACAGTGTAGAGGTATACTGTATATTGTGTGGCACAGTGTAGAGGTATACTGTATATTGTGTGGCACAGTGTAGAGGTATACTGTATATTGTGTGGCACAGTGTAGAGGTATACTGTATATTGTGGGGCACAGTGTAGGCGGTATACTGTATATTGTGTGGCACAGTGTAGCGGTATACTGTATATTGTGTGGCACAGTGTAGAGGTATACTGTATATTGTGTGGCACAGTGTAGAGGTATACTGTATATTGTGGTGGCACAGTGTAGAGGTATACTGTATATTGTGTGGCACAGTGTAGAGGTATACTGTATATTGTGGGGCACAGTGTAGCGGTATACTGTATATTGTGTGGCACAGTGTAGAGGTATACTGTATATTGTGTGGCACAGTGTAGCGGTTACTGTATATTGTGTGGCACAGTGTAGAGTATACTGTATATTGTGGGGCACAGTGTAGAGGTATACTGTATATTGTGTGGCACAGTGTAGAGGTATACTGTATATTGTGGGGCCACAGTGTAGAGGTATACTGTATATTGTGGGGCACAGTGTAGAGGTATACTGTATATTGTGTGGCACAGTGTAGAGGTATACTGTATATTGTGGGGCACAGTGTAGAGGTATACTGTATATTGTGGGGCACAGTGTAGCAGGTATACTGTATATTGTGGGGCACAGTGTAGAGGTATACTGTATTGGGTGGCTACAGTGTAGAGGTATACTGTATATTGTGTGGCACAGTGTAGAGGTATCTGTATATTGTGTGGCACAGTGTAGAGGTTACTGTATATTGTGTGGCACAGTGTAGGCGTACTTAGGTTGTGTGGCACAGTGTAGCGGTATAATTATATTGTGGGCACAGTGTAGCGGTATACTGTATATTGTGTGGCACAGTGTAGAGGTATACTGTATATTGTGTGGCACAGTGTAGAGGTATACTGTATATTGTGGTGGCACAGTGTAGAGGTATACTGTATATTGTGTGGCACAGTGTAGAGGTATACTGTATATTGTGGGGCACAGTGTAGAGGTATACTGTATATTGTGTGGCACAGTGTAGCGGTATACTGTATATTGTGGGGCACAGGTGTAGCGTATACTGTATATTGTGTGGCACAGTGTAGCGGTATACTGTATATTGTGTGGCACAGTGTAGAGGTATACTGTATATTGTGGGGCACAGTGTAGAGGTATACTGTATATTGTGTGCACAGTGTAGCGGTATACTGTATATTGTGTGGCACAGTGTAGAGGTATACTGTATATTGTGTGGCACAGTGTAGAGGTATACTGTATATTGTGTGGCACAGTGTAGAGGTATACTGTATATTGTGGGGCACAATGTAGAGGTATACTGTATATTGTGGGGCACAGTGTAGAGGTATACTGTATATTGTGGGGCACAGTGTAGAGGTATACTGTATATTGTGTGGCACAGTGTAGAGGTATACTGTATATTGTGTGGCACAGTGTATTGCGGTATACTGTATATTGTGTGCACAGTGTAGCGGTATACTGTATATTGTGTGGCACAGTGTAGAGGTATACTGTATATTGTGTGGCACAGTGTAGAGGTATACTGTATATTGTGTGGCACAGTGTAGAGGTATACTGTATATTGTGTGGCACAGTGTAGAGGTATACTGTATATTGTGTGGCACAGTGTAGAGGTATACTGTATATTGTGTGGCACAGTGTAGCGTATACTGTATATTGTGGGGCACAGTGTAGCGGTATACTGTATATTGTGTGGCACAGTGTAGAGGTATACTGTATATTGTGGGCACAGTGTAGAGGTATACTGTAGATTGTGGGGCACAGTGTAGAGGTATACTGTATATTGTGTGGCACAGTGTAGAGGTATACTGTATATTGTGTGGCACAGTGTAGCGGTATACTGTATATTGTGGGGCACAGTGTAGCGGTATACTGTATATTGTGTGGCACAGTGTAGCGGTATACTGTATATTGTGTGGCACAGTGTAGCGGTATACTGTATATTGTGGGGCACAGTGTAGAGGTATACTGTATATTGTGTGGCACAGTGTAGAGGTATACTGTATATTGTGTGGCACAGTGTAGAGGTATACTGTATATTGTGGGGCACAGTGTAGAGGTATACTGTATATTGTGGGGCACAGTGTAGAGGTATACTGTATATTGTGTGGCACAGTGTAGAGGTATACTGTATATTGTGTGGCACAGTGTAGAGGTATACTGTATATTGTGTGGCACAGTGTAGCGGTATACTGTATATTGTGTGGCACAGTGTAGAGGTATACTGTATATTGTGTGGCACAGTGTAGCGGTATACTATATATTGTGGGCACAGTGTAGAGGTATACTGTATATTGTGTGGCACAGTGTAGAGGTATACTGTATATTGTGTGGCACAGTGTAGAGGTATACTGTATTGGCCAGTTAGAGGTATACTGTATATGTGTGGCACAGTGTAGAGGTATACTGTATATTGTGTGGCACAGTGTAGAGGTATACTGTATATTGTGGGGCACAGTGTAGCGGTATACTGTATATTGTGTGGCACAGTGTAGAGGTATACTGTATATTGTGTGGCACAGTGTAGCGGTATACTGTATATTGTGGTGCACAGTGTAGAGGTATACTGTATATTGTGGGGCACAGTGTAGAGGTATACTGTATATTGTGTGGCACAGTGTAGAGGTATACTGTATATTGTGTGGCACAGTGTAGAGGTATACTGTATATTGTGTGGCACAGTGTAGAGGTATACTGTATATTGTGTGGCACAGTGTAGAGGTATACTGTATATTGTGTGGCACAGTGTAGAGGTATACTGTATATTGTGGGGCACAGTGTAGAGGTATACTGTATATTGTGTGGCACAGTGTAGAGGTATACTGTATATTGTGTGGCACAGTGTAGAGGTATACTGTATATTGTGTGGCACAGTGTAGAGGTATACTGTATATTGTGTGGCACAGTGTAGAGGTATACTGTATATTGTGTGGCACAGTGTAGAGGTATACTGTATATTGTGTGGCACAGTGTAGAGGTATACTGTATATTGTGGGGCACAGTGTAGAGGTATACTGTATATTGTGGGCACAGTGTAGAGGTATACTGTATATTGTGGGGCACAGTGTAGAGGTATACTGTATATTGTGGGGCACAGTGTAGAGGTATACTGTATATTGTGGGGCACAGTGTAGAGGTATACTGTATATTGTGTGGCACAGTGTAGAGGTATACTGTATATTGTGTGGCACAGTGTAGAGGTATACTGTATATTGTGTGGCACAGTGTAGAGGTATACTGTATATTGTGGGGCACAGTGTAGCGGTATACTGTATATTGTGTGGCACAGTGTAGAGGTATACTGTATATTGTGGGGCACAGTGTAGCGGTATACTGTATATTGTGGGGCACAGTGTAGCGGTATACTGTATATTGTGGGGCACAGTGTAGAGGTATACTGTATATTGTGGGGCACAGTGTAGCGGTATACTGTATATTGTGTGGCACAGTGTAGCGGTATACTGTATATTGTGTGGCACAGTATAGCGGTATACTGTATATTGTGGGGCACAGTGTAGCGGTATACTGTATATTGTGTGGCACAGTGTAGCGGTATACTGTATATTGTGTGGCACAGTATAGCGGTATACTGTATATTGTGTGGCACAGTGTAGCGGTATACTGTATATTGTGGGGCACAGTAGCGGTATACTGTATATTGTGGGGCACAGTGTAGAGGTATACTGTATATTGTGGGGCACAGTGTAGGCTATATGTGTATAACAAACATATTTCACATGAAAACTTACAATTACTTGGCTTGGCCCTTGGGGGTCTCGGACGCCACTTCCACACTTTGGCCGGGGGCTCGGCGGAGCTGATGTTGTGTTTTATCCTAATGAGAAAGATTTCATAATAAGGATTTGGAGAAGAGGCAGAGGGATAGCAGAGCAGGGAGAGCCTGGTGCTGCTACTAGGGGGTCATACCATATGGGAGTAATAAAGCCCACCATAATGCCCCCCAGTAGAAATAATTCTCCTTATAATGTGACAGAGCAAAAAATACCCCCTTGTAATGCCCCCCTTCTTCCCCCTTATGTCTAATGCCTTGTATGCCTGTGTCGTGTTGTCCCCATCGGGGTTCCATTGCATTTATATACCTGAAGTTGATTTATTGGTATGTCTTATGAATCGACGGTGTAACCACTTGCTAATTTTTATGGTCCTCTAATTGTATGCATCTATATGTACACAGCCTCGACCTGCAATCGGGGTCTGTTTTTGTTGTATCACATCTTTTCTTAGCTCTTCCTAATAATTCCTTGTAATGCCCCCAGTTGAGCTAATGTCCACATAGTGCCCCCATAATGTGCCAGTATAAAATACCCCTATATAGTGCCCCCAGTAAATGCCTCCATAGTGCTCCTCTCCCTCCTTCCTTCTAGTGCCCCCATAATGTACCAGTATAAAATGCTCCAGTAGATGCCCTCAGTGTCCCCCATAATTTGCAAGTATAAAATACCCCTTCTTAGTGCCCCCCGTAGATGACCCCATAGTACTCCTCTCCCCCCTTCTTCATAGTAACCACCATAATGTGTCCCAGTATAAAATTCTACTGTACAGAGCCCCCCATATAAAACACCCCTTCTTTGTGGCCTCAGTAGATGCCCCTATAGTGCCCACCAATAATGTGCCAGTAATAACAGCCCCCCCATCATGTGCCAGTAATAACAGCCCCCCCATCATGTGCCAGTAATGACAGCCCCCCTCCTTGTGCCAGAAATGACAGCCCCCTCAATGTGCCAGTAATGACAGCCCCCCATTATGTGCCAGTAATGACAGCCCCCATTATGTGCCAGTAATGACAGCCCCCTCATCATGTGCCAGTAATGATAGCCCCCTCAATGTGCCAGTAATAACAGCCCCCCATTATGTGCCAGTAATGACAGCCCCCCATTATGTGCCAGTAATGACAGCCCCCTATTATGTGCCAGTAATGACAGCCCCCCCCTTGTGCCAGTAATGACAGCCCCCTATTATGTGCCAGTAATGACAGCCCCCCATTATGTGCCAGAAATGACAGCCCCCTCAATGTGCCAGTAATTACAGCCCCCCATTACGTGCCAGTAATGACAGCCCCCCATTATTTGCCAGTAATGACAGCCCCCCATTACGTGCCAGTAATGACAACCCCCCATTATGTGCCAGTAATGACAGCCCCCCCTTGTGCCAGTAATGACAGTTCCCTCATCATGTGCCAGTAATAACAGCCCCCCATTATGTGCCAGTAAGTAATAACAGCCCCCCATTATGTGCCAGTAATGACAGCCCCCCATTATGTGCCAGTAATGACAGCCCCCCTTGTGGCAGTAATGACAGCCCCCTATTATGTGCCAGTAATAACAGCCCCCCATTATGTGCCAGTAATGACAGCCCCCTATTATGTGCCAGTAATGACAGCCCCCTATTATGTGCCAGTAATGACAGCCCCCCATTATGTGCCAATAATGACAGCCCCCAATATGAGCCAGTAATGACAGCCCCCCATTATGTGCCAGTAATGACAGCCCCCTATTATGTTCCAGTAATGACAGCCCCCCCCCCCCCCCCCCCATTATGTGCCAGCAAGTATGCCACCACCTGCTGGTTCAGATTCTGCTCCAGGTCTAGCTGTAGCTGCTGGTGAGTAGTTTCGTCACTAGGGGGGTGAAGAAAGCTGCTCATCAGTGACGCTAGACTCAAGTTGCTGCTGATGGAGCTGGTACTGCTCCTGCCCCCCCGCCACAGCAGCCATGGCAGTGGAACGTGAGTGCAGAGGGCCCCCCGGTCAGACCTGCACATAGGCAGCGGCCAACTGATTACATAGGATGTCTCTATAGTAGTTCAGTTTGTCCTCCCTCTCAGCAGGTGTAAAAAAAAGGCCCCCATTTAGGACTGGTAGCGAGGGTCCAACAAGGTGGAGAGCCAGAGGTCATCCCTCTGCAGAATGGTAACAATTCGGCTGTCATTATGCAAGCAAGTGAGCATGCAGCAGGCCATTTGCGTAAGAGACTTGGAGGGACTCCCTGCCTCCATCTGCACTGCATACTGCCATAGTGTGCCTGTGTCATCTGCCTCGTCTCCCTATTGCTCCTCCGGCTGCTCCTGCTTCTCTTCTCTTGTCACCTGTGTAGAAAAACCACCCATTTCGCTAAACATTGCTTGTGCTCCAATGTCCTCCTCCTCCTCCTTTTCAGCCCCCACAGGGCTCATGTGGCCATGAGATGTAGGCGCCACGTTTCCAGTCCAGTGACCGGCCAGACTTACCAGCATCTGTTCCAGGATATAAAGCAGTGGAATGACGTTGTTCATCCCGTAGTCTTGGCAACTGACAAATAACGTGGCATTCTCAAACATATCAGCCTATGTTGGGGGATGCCGTTTTGCTGCTGCAGCTGAAGGACGGTGCACTTGGCGGTGTATGAGTGGCTGAAGTACATGCAAAGTTTCCTGGCCATTTTTAGGATGTCTTGCAGATGGCTGGAAGACTTCAGGAACCACTTGACAACCAGATTGAAAACGTGCGCCATGCAGGGCGCATGGCTCAGCCCTCCTTGACGCAGCGACGACACCATGTTCTTCCCGTTGTCGGTCACCATGGTTCCAATTTTAAGTTGTTGCGGAGAGAAAGCCAGGATTCGATTTCTTTATTAAGGATGCGGAGAAGTACCTCCCCTGTGTGACTCCGTTCATCCTGGGAAAACGAGGAGTAGAACAGCCATGCCCCGCACATGTGGTATGCTGGAGGGGCACTGTTAATTGTCCCTGCAGTGGAGGCTGAGGACACGGTGGAGGATGAGGAGGCAGAGGCGGACACGGAAGCAGTATGACCTGGCCAAGTTGCTGGTGTGGTTGGGCAGGAACCACATTTACCCAGTTGGCCTTAAAGGACATATATTGTCCTTGCCCGTAGTTACAGCTCCACACGTTGGCGCTGCCGTGCACTTTGGCAGACACTGACAGCCTCAAGGACTGGCCCACCTTCTGTTCTACACATGTGTGCAGGGCTGGTACTGTTGGTACTGGTACTTTTGGCAAAGAAATGACGGTTAGGGACTCTCCACCTCGGCTCGGCACAAGCCATCAGTTCTCTGAAAGATGCAGAGTCCACCACTTAAAAGGGAGGGACTGCAGCACCAGCAACTTGGCCAGGAGCACGTTCAGCTTCTGCACAGTTGGATGACCACACGCATATTGCTGTCTCTTGCCAATGGCTTTGGTGATCGACTGCTGATGAAATGTGTGACGAGGAGTAGGAGGACTTGAAGAAACAGGAGCATTGGGACCGGAAGATGATGGGAAGGACAGACAGCTCCCTTTGGCTGAAGTGGTGGATCCTTGACTGCCTGAAATCGGGTGTGTGCCACTGGTCGATGCAGCTGCGGCAGGCTGGACCACCACATCGGAGCCATGGTTCTCCCAGGCCACATTATGGTGACGCTGCATATGTTGACGCAGGGCCATGGTGCCAACATTGGCACCCTGGCCACGCTTCACCTTCTGCCCACAGATTCGGCAAATGGCCACATTCACCTCCTCCGGTGGCTTAACAAAAAACTGCCACATCGCCGAGTGGGTGATTTTACCCCCAACACTCCGCCACTGCCTCCATGCACCCCTGCACCACTACTTTCCGGGCTGGTAGGCGGGCACGTTTGGCTCCCGACCTCCCACTGCTGCCACCCTGCTGACTCCCGGCCACACTACCGACTTGCTGGCTCCGCTGGTGCCTCACACGCAAGCTGCCTCTTTCTTCTCCCGATGATGATGATGCCCCTTTGTCACCCGGCTCCCAATTGCGATTGGCTACATCATCATCGAGTACTGTCTGCACATCACTGATGTCCTCCTTAATGGTCTCTGAGCCAGGAGCCTGACTGCTCGCAACATCAGCTCCCACGCCACTCTCCTCATCATTACTTGCCTGCCTACCGGAGGAAGCTGTGGATGTCTCCTCCACATCTTGGCTGGCCAGTAGCTGTTGACTGTCCTCTAGTAGCTCCTCCTCGCTGTATAGTGGAGCTGAACCCACAGTATATAATACTTCTCTGGCTGAGGCAACAGAAAAGGACAGAGGCAGGTTGAGGATAGGTGAGGGCACAGGGACTGCTCCCGGGCCATGCCAACTAAGGGTTGTGTCTGACGAACCCAATGACTCTTGGCTGGGGGTTTCTGATGTCACTTGGGACGAAGTGGATGACCGAGTCAACCATTCAAGAACCGCTCGGTTGCTGGTCAAGACATGACCGCTATAGGACACCGGGAGCTCAGGCCTCTCAAAGTGATCCCTGCTGCCACGGCCTCTTACTCTGCTGTCACCGGTGCCTGCGCCAGAAACATTTAGGCCTCGGCCACTCCCCTGTGCAGGGCCTGGCACTTCTCTGTCTGGCATACTG